>NC_045988.1:2042757-2245257 GCF_010909765.2 Amblyraja radiata
ACGACATCTTGTGGAACCTGACGGGACAGGTTACAGGACACTCGCAACCTTAACCACACCCCCCACCCCACCTCACACCCCGCATCTTGTGGACCTGACTGGACAGGTACAGACACTCGCCAACCTTAACCCCCCCACACCACCTCACACCCCTCACATCGCTTAATAACCCACACTGCTGTCAAAAAAAATTGCTGCAAATTTATGTTTGTGTAAATAAATGAACTCCAATTGCACGCGGAAGTTACTGAGTGACTACAGACGGCTGCTGCGAGCTCTCTTGTTTGACCTGATCATAATACAGATTATTGCCTCCTTTCATCATCACACCTCATGCTGCAGCCTTTTTTTATTTGTTGTTAGCAACCTCTTCAAACCTGCTCTCTCTAATACAGAACAAACAGCCCCCTCCCAGGAGAACATTGGAGATAAATCCAGATTGCAAATTAAATATGTTGTTACATGAGCAAAATCTAAGGCAGTGGGAAATGTCTGATAGCATAAAGGTCTGCTGCAGGTGTTGTTTTAAAAGCCACATTGATATATTTCTACAAGTAATCAGGATATCATTTTAACCCCGAAGGATTGTAATCTCTGTTGATGCGCCTTATCAGATCTAAATAAAAGCATGATAACAAAACATTGTTTATGACAGAGAAGACACAAGAGAATGCAGATGCCTGAATCTTGAGCACAATTCTTCAGCAGTCTCATTTGTTTATGGCACAATGATCAGTTGGGCCAAATAGGCTATTTTTGTACTTTATGCGAATCTACGATTGGACATGCGCTCAAATGAGAAGTTGAGTAAAGCCGTGTCCAATGATTATCATCAAAATAAAAATTGGATGATGGAAATGTTTAGAAAATAATCAGCAAGTCAGGCAGCATATATGGAAGGAAAAACAGTTAACATGTCAGCTCAGAGACCCTTCGTCAAAACACTTGTGCTTCAAAATCCTGTTTGCTAATGTATTCTCCCGTTTTGTTCTGATGATTGCACAATAAAAATGTTTTGAAGCAAATTTAGAGTATTGTCAGTGCAATGGTGCCCTTAACAAGTGCAATAAATTTCCTGTCATTGTTGATCAAACTTCAACACTTCCTTTTAAAAAAAACAAAAAACGACTGCAGTGGAATATATATTAAAAAAATGTACATGTGATTTTGAAGAATAGGGGTGGCAAAGGCAATAAAAAAAATTGTTTATATTTCGCAACAGTTTTATTTTTGTACTGTGTCAGTTTCTTAACACCTCTGTAAAAGATGCGTGGACTATTAAGGCCCATTCTGTACAAGTAAACCAAGCTGTCAAATCTCTGGAAGAGAAATTCTCATAGTTAAAATTGTTAGGATTGTTAGACAGTTATGTTATCAATAATGTATCTCTAAATTGAAGTTCTGCACTTGCTAGAAATAAAATGGTTAAATTTGCAATCAATAGATAATAGAATTTTCAGATCAAAAGTGACTTATTTGTAGCATAGTATTGGGTTATTGTGCACTCTTCTGAAGTGAAAGACACTGTGCTTGTAGACCAACAACTGTCTGATATAGAGTATACAGTTACCCTTCTTTATTTTCTATCTTTGATTTCATTGCTTATGTTACATATTAAATGTTGTGCTTGCCTTAGGCCCAAACATCTTCAACTGCTTTATCAATGATTGATTTACCATTAAAAGGTCAGAAGTATGGGGTTGTTCATTTCCTGGGCAATGAATTAGTCCATCACCTGTACCAAATGCTAATTCCTTACCATTTGTGATTATGTGACATTTGTCCTGTTGAGTGTATAGTTTGTGGTGGGTTTTTGACTGTGAATGTGTGGGGGGCGGGGGGTGGGTGGGGGAAACTTTTAGATCTCTTCCCTGTATGGGGACTCGACCTTTTCCCTGTCGGCTCTCCGTTGCCGTTGGGGCCTAGCACCGTGGAGCGGCCTCCAACCGGAACGACAGCTCAAGTCACTGAGCCTGCGGAGCTGCGGACCTACCATCGTGGAGCTGGCCGGCTTCGGAGCGTGGAGAGCTGCGGTGGCGCGCTGCTGCGACCCGACTCCGGTGGATGGTGACACCGGGAGCTCGTGGGTCCCCGGTGGGAGACTGCTTTGCGGGGCACCAGCAACGGCAACTTCTCCCGCTCGAATTGCGGGGTTGAGAGTGACCTGGAGCGGGGCCTTACATCGCCCGGCGCGGCTTAAACAGCCACGGGACTTGCTAGCGCCCGCCGGGGGCTCCAACATCAAGACCCGGAGCAGGGCCTTACATCGCCCGGCGCGGCTTTAAATGGCCGCGGACCTGCTAGCGCCCGCCAGGGGCTTTGACTTTGACTTCGGGAGAGGAATGGAGAGCAGGGGAGAGACAAGACTTTGCCTTCCATCACAGTGAGGAGGAGATTCACTGTGATGGATGTTTGTGTAAATTGTGTTGGTGTGTGTCTTGGTTCTTTTCTTGTATGACTGCAGAAACCAAATTTTGATTGAACTTCATGTGAGGTTCAAATGACAAATAAACGGTATTGTATTGTATTGTATTGTATTGAAAGACTTGCATGTTGCAGTTACTCACCGAGGCTTTTCAAAGTGTACCCAGGTCCTCCTCTGACAGAAGGGTAGCAGGCGTATTGGAACGTCACCACTTGCAGATTCACCTTGTCACACATCCTGATATGAAAATATAATTTTGCTGATTCTATATCCTGAATCTCCCTCTCCAACAGCACCACAGGCTTTCATAAGGATAGTCACGGTTTGAGGAGATAGCTCAAGAGCAATTAGATGGTGGGAATAAATGCTGGCTTTGCCTTTGACACCCTAAGGCCGATTAAATTAATTAAACAAAAACTCTGAGATATTAAAACCCATTTCAATTCAACACCATATGGTATCAGTCATTTCCCATTGCCTTATTATTTTGAAACCAGAATATGTGCAGCAGGAAGTTAATGTTTGTGAGTAAGCTCAGTGTCTGGATAGCTATTACTATTTTACCAAAATCTAATGTTAATAAATACTTTGTATATGTTTTGATGAGGTTGATCAGAGTGTAATGTTGATGTTTATGTTCTAATAAAATGAGTTGTATTTCGGGATAAAAGAACATTTGTATCATTCAAATGTTATTTCAAAATATGCACATTCCTTTGATATTTTTTATTGTTTAAAACTTTTATTCAAATAAAGGACTTCACTTAAATAATTCGACACAGCTTGCAATGTCATCTTCCCCCTCTATTTCCTGCTCTATAATCTCTGTCACATTGGTCACACTCTCTTGCTCTGTTCCTCTGAGCTATGTAATTCATCTTTGCTTTCCACTGGTTGAGATCAGTATTAATCTTCTTGTTGAAGCTCTAAAAGCTAATCTATGATTCCTAAATATTATTTTCACACTTCCCTACTTCTTCGAGTCACAGACGAGGTCCCGGAGGACTGGAGAGTTGTTATTGTTGCTCCGTTATTTAAGAAGGGAATTATAGGTCCGTGAGCCTCCCTTACTGGTTGGAAAACTATTGGAGAGGATTCTTTGAGATAGGATTTAATTCCATTTGGAAGAGAATGGGTTAATTAAGGACAGTCAGAATGGCTTTGTACAGGGCAGGTCGTGTTTTACTAACTTGATTGAGTTTTTTGAGGAGGTGATTGATGAGGATAGGGCAGTGGATGTTTATATGGATTTTAGTAAGGCATTTGATAAAGTTCCCTGTAGTAAGCTGAAACAGAAGATTAAAATGCACTGGATTAATAGTGACTTGGTTGTATGGTTTTGGAACTGTTTTGCTGATAGAAAACAAAGGGTTGTGGTGGAAGGACAATATTCAGGCTGGAGGTTTAAATGACTTGCATGTACACGTGGATGGGTTGGTTAGTGAGTTTACAGTGTATGGGTATCGCTGCTCGGCCTGATTTGGTGGGCTGAAAGGCCTGTTTCCATTCTGTATCTCTAAACTAAACTAAACTAAATACTTGGATGACACCTAGATTGCTGAGTTTACAGACTGCGATGAAGGCTGTCAAAGTATACAGTGGGATATAGATCAGATACAGAGGAATGACTGATGGAGTTTAATCTAAGCATGTTTGACATGTTGCACTTTGGGAGGTCAAATGTAATGGGGGAAATGTACAATTAATGGCATGACTCTTACCAGCGTTGATGTGCAAGAGGATCTTGGGATCCAAGTCCACAACTCCCTGAAAGTGGCAACACAAGTAGGTAGAGTGGTAAATAAGGGAATGGAGGGATATGGGATATGCGCGGGTAGATGCGTGATGCAAGCACAGACATTGTGGGCTGAAGGGCCTGTTCTTGTGCTGTTCTGTTCTATGTTTAAAAAAAAAAAAAAGTCTGCTGAAACGTACTCTGATTACCAAATCTAACCTCCAGTTCATTTTGCAGTTATGAAAATATTGGAATATTTTGCTAGGTTAGCAATGCTGTGTAATTACTTCAGTGAGAATTACTGTGATGCACATGAAGGGAAGTGGGGCTTCTGTTGAGTTTGACCAGTATTTTTGAAATGGTTATATGGTAATTGAAAATAAACTCTGAATGTCTAACCTATGTAAACTTTTAGCAAATGCATCTCAAAACCCCTGGGGTACTCCTTTACATGTGCTTTTGCTTGCATTATATTCTCCTTCTCAACTCCTTGTAATGCTGCGTTCTAAGTTCTCATCCTTCTGGGTAAAGGGCCTGTCCCACTTTCATGACCTAATTCACGACCTCTGCCGAGTTTGCCCTTGACTCGTACTCGCATCATGGTCGTCACGAGGTCGTAGGAGGTCGTAGGTTGGTCATAGCAGGCAGTGATGCTAGTCGTAGGTACTTGCGGCATCAAGTAGGCTTTTCTAGCATGATGAAAAATGTCCACGAGTAAAAAAGGTCGTGAATTAGGTTGTGAAAGTGGGACATGCCCTTAAAGAAGATTCTTCTGAATTTCCCACGGTACTTTTTTTTTGTTCCTGCCTTGCTTTTCCCCACAAATAGTAACATTTTGTGCTTCTGCTATTGAAATCTTTACATTTTTTTTAACGTGACTGTTCATCCTTTCCTGATATGTACGACCTTACTAGCTTGGCATCAACCTTTATCTCTTTATTTTTGCTGCTGTTTTGTACATTTTGTCACAGGATATAGAAGTAATCAGAACAGTACAAAATACTACAAACGTGTTTGTACATTTCCTTGTGTCGTACTTGTTATCCTGACAGTTGTGGAAAACTGATTAATTAATTGAAGTCATAGTCTCTTGTGCAAAGGTAATTCTGGAGTGATTGGTGATTTTTCTGTTTTGGGAGCAGCTGGTGGCATCGGGACTGATAAATATTTTACTGCTTTCATTTTTTCCTCCATATAATTGCTCCATAGAATCTTGCACAATCTTAGGTTTTTGGACAGTACAGAAATTGGTGGAGTTATGGACAGAGAAAGAGAGGGAAGTTGTCAAAGGGTGCAGATGAGTTGGAAATATGGATGGAGAAATAGCAAATGGAGTTTAATCTGTATGTCTGAGATGTTGCAGTTTGGAAAGTCAAATATACGTGGAAAGTATACAGTAACAGCCCTGTCCCATGGTACGAGTTCATTCCAAGAGCTCTCCCGAGTTTAAAAAACAAATCAAACTCGTGGTAAGCACGGAGAATGAATGTAGCGGGTACGTCGGAGCTTGGGGACGTCTCTTAGCGCTAACGGCAGGTACTCGGGAAGACTTGCTAACGGCAGGTAAGCACGGGAAGACTCGTGAAGATTTTTCAACATGATGAAAAATGTCCACCGAGTACCGACGAGTGGCCATTACCGTAAATCTCCGAGTTCGAATCAGGGCAAACTCGGGAGAACTCTTGGAATGAACTCATACCGTGGGACAGGGCTTTTAATGACAGGGCTCGGAGGAGTATTGAATGGTGGAGTCTTGGGAAGTAAGTCCATGGCTCTCTGAAAGTGACAACACAGGATGGAGCAGTAAACGAGGCATATGGTGTACTTGCCTTAATCGATTGAAGCAATGAGTACAAAAATTGGACTGCATAAAGCTGTTCAGCAACATTTGGAATATTGTGTGCAGTTCTGTTAGCTGTGTTACAGGAAAGATGTGGATGTCTTGGAAAAGATGCAGAGAGCTTCACCATTATGTTGTTGAACTAGAGATCTGTATGGAGAGGTTGGACAAACTTGTATTGTTTTATTTTTGGAGCGTGGAGGCTAAGGAGCAATGTGATGCAAGATGAGGGGCACAGACAGGGTAGACTCTACCACTGCACCACCGTGCTGCCCATGTGTTGAACAATTCTGATTTGAGGAATAAAGTTTGATTAAATTTTCACTATTTGTAAAGGTTTCATTTCTTTCGTTTTTAACGCAGCCTGAGAACTAGGCTGGAACTGGTTTTGACCTTGGAATTGAGGCCTGATGCTCACTGTTTTCCCTCTTGGTTTTTATTTGGGTTAAGATTATTTTTTAAAAAACTTGATAAATGTAAGTTACATTTATAGTTTTTTTTTAAATCTAGAATTACTTTTCTAAGTTGCTTTGCATGGAAGGAATACAGTGTCAGGTGTTTGGGAGATTAGGGAGGGAATACCTCGTACCTTGTGAAGATGGAATTCTGCCAAATGTTTTAAAGTTGGGAGACGAGGAAAAAAACAGCTTATTTAACTACGTAATAAACAATGTTAATTTGTCAGTCTTCACTGAATGTTCAGACAGCAGAAACTAATTTGATATCTGTTTGTGTTGACTATAGCACCAGCTCGGTTTGAAAGTTGTTGGAACATATGGACTTGTGGCTTCCTTGAGGGAAAGCTGCAGGAGAGATTTGCATATGTATTTTGCATGTCAGTTTGCTTGCACAGTACCCTTTGGTAGACAAAAGTGCTGGAGAAACTCAGCGGGTGAGGCAGCATCTATGGAGCGAAGGAAATAGGCAACGTTTCGGCCCGAAACTTTGCCTATTTCCTTCGCTCCATAGATGCTGCCTCACCCGCTGAGTTTCTCTAGCACTTTTGTCTACCTTTAATTTTTCCAGCATCTGCAGTTCCTTCTTAAACAGTACTCTTTGTGTACTTTTGAGAATAGTGAAATTTAATGTTACGTAACTACAGGAGAGAAAATCGCAAGATTTGATGGAGACTAAGGAATGTGAGTTGGAGAATAGGGCATTATGGAGGCTTTGACACTTTTGCTAATCATGAGATGAAGAAAGTTCATGAAATCAAGGTTTAGTAGGTGTTATTGGCACAAACCATAGGTCTGATGAAGATGGGGCAGCACAGTGATGCAGCTAGTTAAACTGTTGTTTCACAGACCTTGTGACTCGGGTTCAATCCTGACCTCTAGTGCACATTCACCCCGTGGCCACATTGATTTCCTCCCATGTCTGTATTTAAATTCATCATAATTATGCTATTGGTGCCAGAGAGTGACGCCTGCAACAAATGGTAAAGCTTAAATAATTTCAATACAATATATGGCATTTGAAGTAAATTTTCCTTTTGACAAGTTAAAGGTGTTTGTTCTGCAGGTGTTGAAAACCTGCAAATTATCCATTTAAATTTTGGCAATGAAATGCTCATAAAAATCAGGAATTGAAAACCAGCCAATTCTGGACTTTTGAGTGGACCTCAGTTTTGTGTGGTCTTTAAAATCTCCTGGGCTACTTGTGAAATCAATGGAGTTTGCCATTTGACTGGTGGAGGAGGGGGAGATTATTTCATGGTTTAACATTTTATCCGTGTCTCCTCTTGCAGTATGCAACAACATCGGGCAATGTCTATGAGAGGAGGAACTTGCTGAAAATGTAGCTATAGTTACAGATTATAAAAGGGCCAAATTTAGAAAGGTGATAAATGACAACAGAAGCTGTGTAAATGTCAATGTATAAAAGAACAGCATACCGTGCAAGAGAGCCAAATTAAAAACTTTGGTTAGCCATAGATAGGGTACACTCTCAGAATCTTTCTCCCACAATAGAAATGCCAAAGACTAGCGAGTGGGCATAGCTTTGAGGTCAAATGGGGAAAGTTTAAAAGAAGGTGTGCAGGTCAATTAAAAGACATTCGGAAAAGCATATGGATGGTAAAAGTTTAGAGCAATATATGGGCCAAATGCAGGCAGGTAGACAGGTAGGACAACCCCCTTTTTCCTTCCTCCTCCTCCCCCCCCCCCCCCGTGCCCCAGCTGGCACCCATTTCCCCCCTTCCTGTTCCACTTGTATATGGGCAGATTGGGCCGAAGGGCCTGTTTCCATGCTTTGTAACGTTATCAGGTTTATTACACAGAGGGTAGTGGGTGCCTGGAACATGCTGCTGGATGTGTGTGGTGGTGGAAGCAGATACAATAGTGGCATTTAAATAAGCACATTGAAATGCAGGAAGTGGGGTGATAAAGGTCATCTGCAGACAGAGGTGATTAGTTTCACATCTTGTTTGGCACAGATATTGTGGGCTGAAGGGCCTCTTCCTCTGCTGTACTGCTCTATGAAACTATTTTGCCTAGCTAACCATTTCCCAAGATAAGGCAAATTAGAAATATTTTTAAAAGATTAAACAGAATTAACTCTTGGAAGAACAATGGCGTAACAAGAGTCTGCAGATGCTGGAACAGAACAATTTCTGGTGGAATCCTATGATGCAACGTTGTTATTACCTGCCACTGGACATTAGTCTTAACAACTCTGGGTGTTTGATTAACAATAAAAGATGTTGAGGATGATTAAAATTCTTATGATTTAAATGCAATTAGTGATCTCTATATTAATCAGGATCATGGCAAAGGGAATTGGGCAACATTACAGGAAACTCTAAAGAAGGAATATCCAATACAAAGAATAATGTGGAGGCAACATGGGATTGTAGAGAGGTGAGCTAGATTTATCAAAGATTGGATAAGATTAATTTAGTGAATGCAATATGAAAGCTTTACAGAATCATTTAAATGACACATTTTCCAAATGATTTATTCAATTTTCTGTCTACTTCGAAAGTACAATACGTACAATTACTACAATGCATTTCATTTCCATCCCCGTGTATGTGTTAGAGAGCAGATGGATTTGAAAGGATTAGGAGATGAGATTGAATGACTGATATTTCCTGTGTTAAGTGATTGATTGGCCAACGTGGGTAAGCAGTGGGATGTTTAAGATGCATGCTATTAATTTGCTGGGTACTGTAGATGGCTTTTGTGGTTCATTCACTGAAGGTTTCAAAGGAACTTTCAATATCTGTGAAAATAAAGCAAGTAAGCACTGTGGCCATGCCTTCAGATACAAATCCTAGGGATCTCCTTCATGTAACCAGAAATATCACTTGCATGGCTTCACATGTTATTTTTTTTATTGATCAGGTGGTAGACAGAGAATCACCAGTAATGGTTTCCCATCCTGTGCCCACACAGTTACCGTTTCATTTTTATTCCCAGGAATCTATAGGGAGTCTCTTGTTTTTCACCTAGATGCTCCTCTGGGCATGATTGAAGGAAACACAGCATCATAATCCTTCTATGCTGTTGTCACCTACCTCTGACCCTTCCTTTGGCTCTAAGTTATCAGCAGAACAACCTGCATTTGATTATCTAACAGTTTTTCATGCATTAAACTAGATTTTTTAAATTTGCATTTTGTGGAATAGCATAAAATCTACCAAGTACCAATCGTATGTTTAAGAAAATATTCATATTCCTTCGCTCCATAGATGCTGCCTCACCCGCTGAATTATTTATTTTATCCTGTGATCCATATTACCTTACACATTATGAGCATGACACAGATTTTACGAGCAAAATCAGCTTTTTCTAAAATTAGGTTATGTCCATAAAATGAATATCCCCAATTCTTTCAAGTTTGCCAACTTGTTTTGAATGTTTTGTTCTTGACAAAGGACATTAGTGAATGTACATAATTCAGATTTTTCCTTTGGCATTCTTGCTGTGATTTATGAGGAGCGTAGTGATGCTTAAACTGGGAGATATGCTGGGTAAATAATTACATTTGCATCCTCTGTAACTTCTTCTGCAATACCAATGGTGTTCAGTTTTGAGTGAAAAGTAAAAATGGAGCTTGCTGGAATTTGTGATAAGAATGGTAAATGTTGGAAAGACCAAATAACATTTGTTGAGAGATACAATTAGCGTTTCAGGTCAATGATATTCTTCCAGGTTTGGTGAAAGGTCACTGATTTGTAACACCTGACCTGTTTCTCGCTCCACAGCTCTGCCTGACCTACTGAATATTTTCAGCATTTACTGTTTTTATGTGCAACGTTAATGTTCTACTTGAGCTTTGTTCATACTCCGCCTGCAGCCTGTCCATTATTATTTCTATTGAAGCCATCTTGTTGCCGGTGGCAATGAATACCTCCCCGTCTCGCCCACCCTATTTTCGTCATTCTTTTGTCAACCTGCTGAGCCCAGCCCTGTATAATCTCCACATGGGTGTATCTCTTACCTGTGGGGTATTTGTAACCTCTTTTAGTTTCCTACATCTACAAACATTTTAAGACATTGCAGTTTCTGTAAGCTTCTCGAGTCTTATGATTTTGCTCTAAGCTCTGGCCATCTTTCTAAATTCTGTCTTTTTCTGCTACTTCATGTTATGGCTTTTACATTTTTTTTTTGTCCAACAAAGAAAATTAATTCAAAACAAGTGTTAACTTAAAGTAATTCATTGATTCTCAAAATCGCTATTTCCACTAACTAGTGTATTTAAACCTGGTGGACATTAGTGATTTGATGTTATAATGACCGTCCAAAGATAAAGCCAAGGCAAAGATAAATAGCAATTCTAAAACCAGTGCATATTACTTTTAGCTTTGATGTGATCTGCATCATCTGTATTGGATATTGGCATTCTGATCAGAAGGAAAAAATGTTCTAATTTAATTTTGCTGGGAGCTAATGACGTGTTTCATCTGCAGATGGTGTTTTGCAGGTGAGGGAGGATAGATTTCAACCTTATACTTTCAAATCTTGAAGTTTAGTTTTGAGATGCAGCGTGGAAACGAGCCCTTCGGCCCACCAAGCCCACGCTGATCAGCGATCCCTGCACACTAACACTATCCTACACACACTAGGAACAATTAACAATTTTACCGATATCAATTAGCATACAAACCTTTACGTCTTTTGGGTGTGGGAGGAAACCGGAGCATCCGGAGAAAAGCCACGTAGCTCACACGGAGAACAAACAAACTCCGTACAGACAGCACCCGTGGTCAGGATTGAAACTGGGTCCCTGGAACGCTAAGGCAGCAACTCTCCCGCTGTGCCGCAGTGCCACCCGTGTAGTTTTTCTTATGGTGAGATTTTAACATTTGATTTGCTCTGCGCTGTGTGGCTCAAGTGGTTCTTGGATGAAAGGTTTTGAGGTGGTGGCAAGTAGTGCGGTATGGTTCAATGGAAATAGATATCGTAACTGTTACATTGTTAATGGAGTGTATGAAGTAGATAATATTTCGCATAAAATACAAGTATATTCATATTCGTGTATACGTTTAATTAAATTCTAGTTTATTCTTTGCAAGCATTCTTTCACAAAAAGTTGGAATTCTGCCCTGCCTTTAACAGACATAGCACATCTTAGTGCTGCTTGTGACTGGTGCTTTCTGACTTCATTAGAGTGATCTGTTTGCAATGTTGATTCCCACAGGACTCCCAAGATTTCCCTTTATCCCAATGCAGAACATGGTTGGGTGTTCCTTGACCTTTGTCGCAACAAGCAACTCCAATGGGTTTTGTTATTGGTAGAGATGGCTCTCCACTGCTAGCCTGGAGTGATTTCCGTCCGCTTGGTGATTGAGCATCCCCCATACAATCTTGCTCATGGTCCCATGGTGCGAACATATGTTATTTACACTTGCCTTTTGCACAGTTTTATCAAATAACTAGTAAGTGGAAACAAAGCAAATGTAATGGACGTTAAATAAAGTATTTGCCTACTTTCTGTCTTCCTGTTTAGTCAGCAAACATAAGGGTAAAATACGTGTGCAGAAATTGTGGATATATAGTACTGATGTGCATTTACAATGAAGACGTTAATTTTATTCATTGTTAATAGAAAATTTCAATTTCTGAACATGCAGCTAATGTGTTGAACAACACTGTTTCGTGTTGTACTGTCATGTGGGAATTCATGTAGGCCCACTGACAGAAATGGTTGCTGCTGGTTACTTAATGTGCCATGAAGTGAATTATAGATTATCTGAGGTAATTAAAAATATTTAGAATTCAAATATTTTTACTTCCAGAGAGAGAGAGAGAGAGACTCTCCCTTTACATTTGCCCTACCCAATTTGAGTCAATTTTGAATGCCGAGCAATTAGTAGCTATTAAAAAAAAATGTGGAGATCTTCATAACAAAACTGTTGGCTTTCTTTGTTTCCTCATTTTTGCTTCCCTCTTCTGAATTGCATTGTCTTTTCATGAAAGAGAAAATTCTGACACAGAAGATGAACAAGAGTAACCTATAATAGAAATATGTCTGTAATATTTTTTTTTTTTTAAACTCTCTTGGTGGGGGGGGAAAAAAAGTCCCATTTAATTGGGCCCCCACTGTAGTTTAACTATGTGGGATGACTGGAAGAAGAGTGAGAAGACAATGCTGATCAGGGATTCCTATGTTGCCTTCCTGGTGCTAGGGTCAAGGGTGTCTCTAAAAGGCTGTAGAGTGTCCCACAACGGGATTGTTAAGAAACAAAAGCTGTGGCTACGTCTTTTCCAACAACTTAGACAGAAAATGTAATTGGGTCAAGTGGCAAATTTTATGAAGCTAGGAAATAGGTTAAAATGAAAGGCAAATCTTGGGCTTTATCACATGGCTACCTAATAATAAGTAGAAGAATGGATGGATGAAGCACATGAATGAGTGGCTGGAGAGAATGTGTAAGAAGGAGGGCTTCAGATATCTGAAGCATTGATTCAATTTCTCAAGGCTGTGCAAAGTTGGTCATAGAGTTAATTTGAACTCCAGATCAATAGATCTCTGGATACTTGGGGAATTGAGGGTCGTTGAGGTGTTGCAGGGAAATGGCAAGTATTAATGACTGGCCTTGCCTCCATTTGTTACACTGCATTTCCCTTACAAAAAAAATAGGTTCTATGAGCATATCCATAGAAAAGTAATCCAGCCTTGGCTGATAAGAGAAGTTAAATATCCCATTCCTCTTCTACTTGGGATCCTTGATATTGAATTTTGGCTTCATTATAGTTCTGTGGGTTCTTCTAACATCAATAAGCCATGAAGTCCCAAGATCTGATGATCTGCATCCTAAGGTTTTGAAAGTGATGTTTATGGCTATTCTGTTTGTTTGTAAAATGGTTTGCACAGATTGTAAGGTAGCAAAACTAACTCCATCACTAAGAAACAATAAACAGAGTGAGCCAAGTTCCCTATAATTTAGAATGATGTCATCTCATTGAAACAGTTCTTCAGAAATAAACAGGGCAGATGATGGGATGATGTTTCCATCAACTGGACCAACCAAATAGTGACTGGTCATTTGATGACCATTTTTTGGTGTTTATGTGAATGTTGTAAATATAGGGCTAGTGCAGGAAAGTGTTGTTGATGTGGATAATGATAATATTAATGAGTGTAGTTGAAGGACTGAACTGCCTACTCCAATTCTAATTTTACGTATTTCACCGAAAAAAGAAATGTAGCTCATTTTTACAATCCAAGATTAATTCTAAAGATATGTATTCTCCATCATGCTTTATCTTCCCCAGCTTCGATATCTATTTTTTCCTTGGATGAACTGTTTGTATTCCTTCAACTCCCACTGTCAAAGTGTTTATTCAATATTTTCTTAATTATGAATATTATCTTATTTAAAAAAAAAAAATGGTATCAGTTTTCAACTGATGTCCTTTCCACAGAATCTTTCTGTTTTCATCCCATGAAAGTATGTTTGATTAAACTTTGTGAACAAAGAACTTAGCTGACCTACTATCCGAGGGTGGGGGGGGGGGGGGGTGTTCCAGCAATTCAAAACCCAAGGAGTAACTTGACATCCAGGTAAATCTATGCTTTGTGCTTGGTATGACTTTTCATGTAATTTTGGTAATAGACTGCCCAGAACCACAGGCATTACTTCGTAATTTTGGCTTAGTCTTTACTATGCATAGTTGTGTCTTTTTTTTTTGTTCGATGAAAATTCATGTCATCAATGGTTGTAAAACCCCATTGTAAAGAATGCGTAAAAACTATTTAATTATTTTTTTTATTGTGAGTATTTTATTTGCTCAGTGTTTTTTAATGTATAGTAATTCAAAGGAGTTTGGAGAGAGCCTGTAGATCTAATTGTGCTTTTTGATTAAGGCAAATGTATATATGTTCTTTTCAGTGAGCTAAATCTCACTTCTGTGTGAAATACATAAATTCTTATTGAATTTGAAAGGATCCAGAAGCATTATCTCAATCGAGGGAGTTGTAGAAGCTAAATTACATGTTACTTGGTTCTGAAACTTGCTGTAATTGGTTTTTGCTGCTCACTCAATTAAGGCAACTTTATTGAATCTTTTCAAATTAAATGTGCAATTTCATCCACAGTGAGGAGAAAATGAATACATTTGTCTTAAACTAATAAAACTTAACTAGATTTGTCGGCTCTCTCTAAATAATTTGGTGTGTCTAAAAAAAATTATCACTATTTCAACAATTGTTTTTTGACGTGATAATTTGTTTTCCCTTTGTTGCTAAATTGGATGAGGAAATTCTAAATTTACAGTCAATTGTGCAATAGGTTTTGACTTGCAGGAACTTGTGGGTGTTCTTCATGCATGTTCCTCATTCTGCCTCCATTCGCATTGGTTCTCATGAATCAGTTGCGTACAATTGTTGTCTGTTGCAATTTATTTTAACTTGGTCATAGAGTCATATGGTGTGGAAACCGGCCCTTCGGCCCAACTTGCCTACACTGACCAACTTGTCCCATCTACCATCGTCCTACTTGCCTGCGTTTGACCCATAGTCCTCTAAACCTATCCTATCCATTATATGGTGACTTGATATGATATTTATGTTTCACCTTACATGATTTTGGGACCACCAATACACTGAACAACTAGGAATGTGTGAAATGAATTGTACTTAAAAGCAGAATATCCTTGTGATCAATAGGTCAGGCAGCATCTTTTAAAATTTAGAGGAAGAAACTGCAGATGCAGTTTTACACTGAAGATAGACACAAAATGCTGGAGTAACTCAGCGGGACAGGCAGCACCTCTGGATAGAAGAAATGGGTGATGTTTCCGGTCGAGACACTTCTTTAAACTGGGTTCTGAATTCCGTTAATCCAGCATTTTGTCTGTTTCAATTTCAATTGGCAGAAGCTCCAATCAAAAGAAACAAATTTGAAGTTTGGTGAAAAGAACTAGGTGATTCCCATGTAGATTTCCCCAAACTGCCACATCCTCAAATTAAGTACTCATAGGATGCTTTGGAATTGGCTGCCTGAAAGGGTGGGGAAACCAGGTTTAATTTTGCCTGTCCAAGGTTGAGTGGATAGATGCTTAAGGGAGAAAGAACTGGTAGGGCTGCAGGTAACGAGGCAGAGAATGGGAACCTCTGAATTCTTGTAGAGAACTGGCATGGGTTTGGTGGACAGAATAGCTAAATATTAATGTTGGGATAGAATGCTTTGACATTTGGCATGGAAGGTTATTGCCTTATGTTGATCAATAATGGCTTTGGCAGATCCTTCACTCTGGCATCTGATTGTTTACTGTTAGTTGTGGAGCATGCATTGGTGACTCGCTCCGCCTTCAACACCGTGATATCAACCAAATATCATCAGACTCAGAACACCAAACACTACCCCCCCCCTCCATCTCCCCCACTACCCCTCACCAATTATCATCAGTTGCCAGCCCTGCTTCGTTCTGGCCTTTTCTTATGTCCATTTCCCTCCAGTCTACTTTCAGTCTAAGAAGGGTCCCGACCCAAAACGTCACCCATAGTTTTTCTCCAGAGATGCTACCTGACCTGCTGAGTTACTCCAGCACTTTTTGTGTCTATCTTCGGTATAGACTAGCATCTGCAGTTACTTTCTGCACATTAAGGCTATGTCCTCTGGTTCTTGGTTCCGTAAATCGGGGAGCATCTGTATCTGAGAATAAACGCTCCAGCTTTGCTGTGATACAGTGCCTTGTCTCTTATAAAGGAAAACAAGACCTCTGTGCAATACATAATGTGAAAACAGTGTAGCAGTCCCTTGATGGTGAGTTGGAGCATCAATCTAGAAATTTCTTCTTAAAATTCCCGAGAAGATTCCCAGTTTATTCTGACACCGTGAAAATGCTGCCAACCGTGACACAGCAGACGGTGTGAAGCATTTGAACTTCTAAATTTTCTGCATGCCATCTAAGCTGTCAGACTAAAAATTGTTGTTCTTCCCTTTGTTAAAGGTTCTTTTTGACTGCAGGGTTTCTAAGTGATCCTTTTTATTTTAAACGCTGGAATCCTTCACACCAAATGAAAGTAAGCTCTTGCACGTCTGAATAAAACACTGGGTTTTTGTAAAGGTTTGGGGAATGTCAATAGTGCTGGGGAAATATCTAACTAAATGATTTGTAGCAACTCCATCTTCAAATATCCCTTTCTATTCTTAAATGTTTCTCTGGGAGTATTGTATTTCACTGCAGATAAGCTTTTGCACTTAACGAAGATAAATGGATGAAAATACTATTCCTCAAGAGGCCAATTCAGTTTGTGGTTTGTGTCATTAACAGAGAAATAGATTTCAACTGTTTAAGTCCTGCACAATACAGATGCCAGACAGGTTGTGGGCAGATAGGGTGAGAACAACCATGAGGGGGAAAAAATAACTAGCTGTCACTTGTGCACCTGTCCATGGTTATATTGATGGGTACAATAGTGGTCTGAAACATTCAGCTTACGGGCTTCCAATCTGTATAACAGCCGCAATGTATGGTCTATGACACAATCGTGGAGAGCCTACTGAACTTCTCAGTGGAGTTTAACAGTCATGCCCTCCAGTGAATCTTGTGTCATGAGATTGGGAGTGGGGTGTCGAGTTTATGTGACCAACATGCTGCAGATGTTCCAAAAATAGTTTTATCTCCAGGCAAGGCCTGGCACTTGATTTCCCTTTATTAAATGAAAAATAAGTTGATCTTCAACATGATGGCAGTCTAATTAAATTGACTGAGGTCTCGAAAACTGAAAAACCATCTAATTATGTTGTAAATTAAGTTTGCATATTTGTACTTTTCCGTTACCAAAATCTGATAAAGTACTGCCTCGTAAATTTACAATATGTTATCACATTTAAATACAGTGCTCCCAGATCTTCAGAGTTAAAACACCGTGGAGCATTACTACCGAGACTAGGACAAAATGATGCATTCTGTCAGCAAATAATATTATATTTTATATTTTTACCTTTTGTAATTGATAGTTTGATGCACTCTCCCTTCAAGTTATGACTATTAGAATTAGCAGTCAGTTTGGAGAGAGGTGGGGCAAAAATTGGTTCCTGCTTTACATCATTTTATTCAAAGTCGTCAACAGTTGAGTTTCTCAACTGTTTTTTTTTTTTTTAAGTTCAGGTTCCAGCATCTGTGGTGTCTTTTGTCTTCGTCATCAGCTTATCAGTTGTACATACCTGTCTCCCAGATCAGTAAGTAGAGTTCAGCTCATTTTGGTTGAATAACTATCTTTCAGCAGATGTGTTAGATACAAGAAGCTATTTCAAGCGCATCGTATAACTAACAGATTTTGTAAGATATAGCTGCGGCTGTAACATCACTCCCATTGTTTTGCACCACCCCTCTCCCTCACCCACAACTTGCTCACTCCTTCCCCAAACATTTTTCATCAAACATTTTTCCTCGTCCAGAGCCCTAAACTGAGCCATTGATACAATTCCTTCCAGGGGTCTTAGTCAGCCTGCAGCCATTCAGCAGTTTAGCTTTGCAGCTAAATTTCACCTTAAGACTAACTATTGTTGGAGTTTCCACCCATGCAAAGCTGGAAGATTCCAACGTGTAGGAAGGAACTACAGATGCTGGTTTAAACCGTAGGTAGACACACTATGCTGAAGTAATTCAATAGGTCAGACAGCATCTCTGGAGAAAAGGAATAGGTGACGTTTCGGGTCTTGACTCAAAACATCACTTTTTTTTTTCTCCAGAGATGTTGTCTGACCTGCTGGGTTACTCCAGCATTTTGTGTCTCCCAGATTTAACTTGCCTGGTGAGTGAATGTGATCTCTGCTGTGCAGCTCAACTTTCAGTGTGAAATTACAGATAAGTACTAGCATTTAAATCAGTTACCCCAAGCAGGGTGGGGTGGAGCAGTGTATCATTCTCCTGCTAACAGTAGCCATGGTTGTTCCTCTGCTTAGGAAGGGAAAGAGGCATAATCCAGAAAATGATAGACCAGTGAGCCTCACCTAAATGGCAGGGAAGCAATTGGGGAGGATTCTTCAGGGTAGGAGTTACTCACGTTTTGAAGAAAATTCGCTAATTGGGTGCAAGGACAGGTCATATCTTTCAAACTTAATGAGTGTTTTTGAGGAGGTGATGAAGGTGATTAATGAGTGCACGGTAGTTTGATGTTGCCTGCATGGACTTTAGTAAGGCATTTGTCACGGAGATTCAGAAGATTGATATGCATGGGATCCACGGTGACTTGGTATTTAGATTCCAAACTCTCTTAATTTTGGAAGGCAGTGGTGGTGGAAAAGTGTTATTCCGGGTGAAGGTCTATGACCTTTGGTGTTCCGTCAGTGCTGTGACCTCTGGGGTTTGTGATATAAGCATGCATTCATTTAATGGGTTGGTTTAGAAAGTTTGCAGATTACCAAAAAATATATGTGAAGGTGTGGACAGTGAGGAATGCTGTCAAGGGAAGCAACAACATGTAGATCAATGTGATTGAACCAGGGGTCTGGTAACTGGGTCTGGCGGACAGAGCTTTGATTACCTTGGCTGCTCCTCCGAGGCTGCATGACGTGTAGACGGAGTCAATGTTGGGAAGTCTGGTCTATGTGATGGACTGGACCATATCTACAACTCTTTTGCGCCCAATTCTTGTGGTCTTGGGCACATTGCATTGTTAAGGAACAACTAGGAAGCTTGCTGTTTGCATTTGCGGTATTTCGATCTTCCTGAAAAATGTTTTGTTCACTCCAGCTCTAAAGGTGTTTGATGTCATGCAACTTTTTGCTTTGTGATTGGAACATGTGTTTTACAGTCGAGTGTTCATAGATGAGCCAAACAGCTGGATCGGCATACTAATTTGCAAGTGTTTGATACAGTCAACAAGTATATAGTGAAAACTTGAGATCTTGCAGAAAAAAATAAAGGATATTAATCATGTAATGCAGGTATTTTTTTTTTTGACGATTAGTTGTGTAACTTTAATGATCATCGTTTCTTTCATTGGCTGGCTATATCAATTTGGAGATTCACACAGCTGCTGAGGAATTGGATGATTCTTTTGAGCTTTTAATTTGGAAGCATAAACTGGCAGCTGACTAAGTTTACAATATGTTTACAATATGGACAAGGCATGTTATGATGCGACACAAGAGACGGTCGATACTGGAATCTGGAGCAACAAACAATCCGTTAGAAGAACTCTGAAGAAGTCTGAAGAAGGGTTTTGGCCCGAAACATTGCCTATTTCCTTCGCTCCATTGATGCTGCTGCACCCGCTGAGTTTCTCCAGCTTTTTTGTGTACGTTAGAAGAACTCCATTGAGCAATACCTGTGAGTGGGAAGGAATGGCTGACATTTCGGGTCAACACCAAGCATTAGGCCTGAGAGTTGAGAGGAAGATAGACACGGTGAAGAGGAATGGGTGTGATGAGACGGAGCGAGAGATGATTGGTGGGGCTATTCGAGGTGAATGATGATGGGCATATTGGGCCATATAGGGAGGCCATGTTGGGAGGTGTGGAATGGAGCTGGGAGGCAGAGGAAGGTGGACGATGGATGAAGGCTGGCAGAAGAAGAAAAAAAAACCAGATTGAATCGGATGAGAGGATGATGGTGGAGATGGCTGCTGTCGGGTGATGAGCGGGAACACAACATATGACTCCATGACAAAGGTTACCAGTACTGGAATCTGATAAGTATGGAAGGTGATACTGGGAGACATTATGGAAGAGGTGAAGTACAAGCAAATGGGGGAGGAAGGAGCTTGTCCGTGTGTGTGTGTGCGCGCACGTATGGGATGAAAATGGCTGATGGGCAGCTGGAGGAGTTGTATCGAAAAAGGGACCCAAAATAAGGGAAGATCAGAATGGGAGAAAGGTGGAAACAAAACACACCAGAGGTGAGAGTGCTACCTAAAATTGGAAAATTCAATGTTCGCACCATTGGGTTGCAGACTACCACGGCAAACTGCACGTTAACTAGAAAAGGTGAAAAATATGCGTGGGATTTCAAGTTAAACAAGAACAAGATCATAGTCCTTGTGGAACTGCCTCTGGTAGATACAAATCAAAACTTTGTTGTTGGTAAATAACTATGGAAAGCCCCGGGCTGCTTTCTCACACATTCACCTGCAAAGCCCAAGGACATAGCTATGTCACTCTGGAGCTCTTTGAGAGTTTTGTTTTCATCTTGTTCCAGAGGAACAATCCAGAGGTTCCATCTTGTTCAAGACGGCCGGTGTGGGCAAGTTGGGCCGAAGGGCCTGTTTCCACACTGTATCACTCTGTGACACTATGACAAAAAGATTTTAAAAAGCCCGGGCTTACTATGAGTAGCGCAGCTATTCTTCAATAAGATAATTGGAGGGCATACAAAAATGCTGGAGAAACTCAGCAGGGTGCGGCAGCATCTATGGAGCGAAGGAAATAGGCAACGTTTCGGGCCGAAATGACCCAATGGGCTTTTACTGAGAAATATGGGAGCGAATTTGCAGAAGTAGTGGAAGAATGGTTTGATCAAGATGAGAACCAAGAAGTTGTTGAGATTGTAATTGGTGCACAATAATGCAGTGTCCTAATAAGATCAAAAAAGCAGAGAATGTTGGCAGAGAAGGAGGCACAAGAAACAACTCAAACAGATCCCACTGTATAAAATAAAAAGTGAAATGAAAGTGTGTACAAATGCCATTCTATACTCTTGAAAATCTGCTTATCTAGCCCCAAGAAAACTGTGAGCGTGATGTATAATCGCAGGTTTACTGCAGTTGGAACAACATCCAGTGATTTGGAAAGTCCAAAGGTCTGCCACTGGATTAATGGTTTTCCTATAATGGTTTTCTGCCCACATGTCACTAAGCTATTGGACACAGGTCCAAGCTCCCCCTTCAGCCGGTCAATGCTGCAGGGGCTGACATTGAGGTGGTGCAGACATATAAATATCTTGGAGTGCACCTTGATAACAAACTGGACTGGTCTGTCAACTCTGACTCCCTCTACAAAAAAGGCCAGAGCAGACTCTTTTTCCTCAGAAGGCTCAAATCCTTCAATGTGTGTAATGATATGCTGCACATGTTTTACAACACTGGTTGCAAGTGTTATTTTCTACGCTGTTGTCTGCTGGGGCAACAGCATTAGTGCAAAAAACAACAAGAAGCTGGACAAACTGGTTAAACGAGCTAGCTCAGTGCTGGAGGGGAGAGTAGACTCTGGGATGGATGTGCTTGAGAGGCGTATGAGGCACAAGGTGCAGGTCATCCTGAAAAACCCCGGGCATCCTCTCCATGTAATTCTGGAGAGTCAAAAGAGCACTCGGAACAACAACCGGCTCCTCTCCCTGCCCTGTAGAACGGAGCGGTTCAGGAGATCCTTCACCCCTGCAGCCATTAGATTTTATAATTCGGACCGCTAGGCTGTAGGGGGATGCATTTTGCAATTTTTAATTTTAAATTAATTATTGGTCTTTTTAAGTATTTATTGCTCTCAGGTAGTGTCCACATTGTATTCTATGTATTTTCTGTCTGCGTTCGTTTTGAATCTGTGGGTTTGTTGGTTGGGGGCTTCTGGACATCTGAATTTCCCTGAGGGGATCAATAAAGTATTTATTGTAATTATTTGTTCATATGTCACCATTGTTTTGTTTTTTTTGTGTGGGTATGTGTGTGTATTTGTGAGTATGTGTATATCTACACACTGAACTTTTTTTCTCTTTATCATATTGTTTACAGTGTACTATGTTTACATGTTGTGCTGCTGCAAGTAAGAATGTCATTGTTCTATCTGAGACGTTTGACAATAAAACACTCTTAACTCTCTCTAAAAGCGATGACACAGGAATAATTGAATAAATAGGGTTACAAACATAATTTCTTCCCCCCTCTGCCGATCCCTTTATTGATCTAGGCTGTATGTTTCTGGTCCTGTGATGGGGTCTCAGCAGTTGATGACTGTTCAAATGGCTTGAAGCAATGATGAAAAAATGTGTGCAAAGTTCTGATTGTAGTTCTGTGGTGATACTTTGTTAACCTCGTATCTTTAGAATTTTTCATCCTAAATGATGTAGAAAACAAAGCGTAAAAGTTTTTGTTACTGGCAACAATTGCCAAAAAAAATCATGCAAATAACAGGGGCCATTAGAAGAGTCTTATTG
Organism: Amblyraja radiata; assembly: GCF_010909765.2. Classification (NCBI taxonomy): domain Eukaryota; kingdom Metazoa; phylum Chordata; class Chondrichthyes; order Rajiformes; family Rajidae; genus Amblyraja; species Amblyraja radiata. The sequence goes on from NC_045988.1 coordinate 2,065,302, forward strand.
TGAGTACAGAACATCTTTTCCAAACAGTTCCTATTGCAGATGTTCAAATTAGCTGCACATCCTTGAATTATTACCCCTTTTTGCTGAAGGGTTAAAATTGGTGAATGGGAAGATCTTTTGTTTGTATCTGTTTGTAGAGTGGATACTTAAATGTGATGGGAATTGCTACAGCCAGTGACACTCCCACACCCGGAAAAAAATACATTTTATAAAAATAGTAACTGTCGGGAGCTTTGATCTCTGGCTGCGGCAGCTTCAATTGTCCCGACTGCGGTGGTTTGACTCCACCGATCGCGGGGGAAAAGGGGGAAAGAAGATAAGACTTTATTGCCTTCCATCACATTGGGGAATGTGGAGGAGCCACTGTGGTCGATGTTTATGTCAATTTGTTATGTAGTTGTGTGTCTTGTTGCTTTTTTGGTATGACTATATGGCAAGCCAAATTCCTCGTATGTTGCAAAACATACATGGCTAATAAATTATGACTATGATTTGCTTTTCTGCAGAACATCTGTGTAATATCCTATTATCTTAAATGCATTGTTTGCATCAAAGTGCATTTTGCAGGGAAGAATGCATTTTGGAGAAGATTAAGGTCATGTTATTTGCGAATAAGTCGTTTGAGAAAACTGCAAAGCAAAGAAATAAGAGTTGTGTCGAATAAATTAGACCATGCTTGATATACTGTGTAGTGAAGGTCTCCTTAATTAAAAAAGATATATGTGGAGAAAAAAGTGATCCACAAGAATGTTACCAGAATTAAGAAAGAAAGTATGAACAGGCAGGAGAATATGTTCTCTGGAAAAGATAAGACTGAGGGATGATCTGACGCACTTGGCTATAGGGACAAAGTTTGATTAGTCATCATTTGAAGGTCAATCAAAGACTGGTATTTAAAAGAAAATGGCCACAAATAAATCAAGGTTGACATTCTGAGACTTACTTCGAAATTAATTGGAATTTGAAGCTCAATGCTGCAAGGGATAATTGATGTGACAAATCTTGAGGTGAGGCTGGATAGACACTTGAGAGTGAAAGCATTAGAGGCATTAATGAGGTTAGATATACAGTGGGAAGAACACAATATGATGCATAAATAATGTAGACAAGTAGGCCCAAATAGATATGAAGAAGGATCCTGACCAACAACATTATATCCTCCACAGATGCTGCCTGACCCGCTGAGTTACTCCAGGGCTTTGTATTTAATGCCATGTAGATTTGTTCTTTTCTGGACTATTGTGTATCTTCTAGATTTTGCTGAATCTATTTTTAATGGCGTCGTGCTGGAACTGTTTTCAACCGTGAATGATTGATCGGTACTAATTCTACTGCATGGTTTTTTTTAAACTGCAGGTGAACCTCAATGATTCGCACGGTCAATTGGTTGTTCATTGGGCTGGAGAGAAAAGCAGGGTGATCGTGGCACTTGCCCGTGATAATCCATTCCTGGATGGGCTTCTCACCAGTTCGGTAAGTTGAACATTTAAAAAGTAAATACTGAAATAAAATAGTGATTTGTCATACTGCTATATAATTTCAATTTCTTCCCAAAATATTCACTGTCACATTAAAAAAAAAAAGTTGGAATTTGCCTGAAATCTAATGATTTATCTGCTGTGGTAATTCAAATAATTAAGGATTCAAAAATAAATACTGTGTTTAACTAAACAACATGAATAATTTAACCTTATAACCATTAATACTTGGTTCAAGTAAAACTACACCCCTCTTTTTCCCAGCACCAATCCACACTCTACCTTAAATGGCACGTGACATTTTTCTGTGAATTAATAACATTTGATAGTAAGCAACAAAGGGGGAAATCAGGTGATAACTAAAACCTTGAGTGTGTTTAAGATGTAAATTTTCTCTCATAATGCAGCATTCATTGGTGTTGAGGTTTGTCAAATTGTAGCCTTTTTAATTCAGTTGGAAAATGTCTTCAGTGCCTGGAGACTGGGAAAGAAAGGGTAGGTACTTTGACTTGTGGCATTTTGCAAGGATATGTTGAGATAGTTGCTACTTAACATAGAACATAGAAAAAATAGGTGTAGGAATAGGACATTCGGCACTTCGAGCCAGCACCGCCATTCAATATGATCATGGCTGATCATCTAAAGTCAGTACCCCGTTCCTGCTTTTTCCCCATATCCCTTGATTCCTTTAACCTTTAGAGCTAAATCTAACTCTCTCTTGAAAACATCCAGCGAATTGGCCTCCATTGCCTTCTGTGGCAGAGAATTCCACAGATTCACAACTCTCTGGGTGTAGAGATTTTTCTTTCACTTTCACATTTTCATTGATGATGTGAGTCATGGAATAATACAGCATGGAAACATAGCCGTTGGCTAAACTCATCTATGTTGACCAAGATACCATTTGAAGCTAGTCCCATTTTACTGCGTTTCACCTAGTGTATATCCAATTAAACCTTTTTGATCCATGTACCTATCCTTGGTGATGGGGGGGGGGGGGGGAGAAAGCCAGTTATCCAAACTGGAGGATGACATGAGAATAGATCTTTTTGTAAACTGCAGAGACGATCTTTAGAAATATATATATTTCTGCTAAAGAGATTAAATGAACGGACAATTGCAGGACACGTATTTCGAATTGGAAAGATCATTCATTTTGAACCTCAAAGACAAGATGCATTTTAAATAGTGGAAACACAAGGATATTAGACGGCTCAAATAAAGTTAGATCTGTATACATTATTAAAGTGCCCTACTTAAGCAGAGAAAATAACGGGAAATAAAAGCACAAAAACAAAAGAAGTCGGAACTACTTAGCAAGTCAAGCGGCATAGATGGAATGAGGAGTAAATATCTCTAATAGTATTTCAATGCAAACATTTGTGACATTTTTAGGTTAAGTATGATTAGATGATGGCGGATAGTGTAACCTACATGGGAAGTGAAGTGTGTGGTCATCAAGGAGAAGTGGGGGAAAGGCATGGACAATGAGAAGGGAATGTTCAAAGGGAAATAAATTGGTGTTATACCACTGAATTTGCACGGTATCATTTTACAGCCACAACCATAGTGTCGTTGTGTGGTTTTAAATGTAAATACCTATTTCGTCAAATTGTTCACTTTTTAAATGTTCTTATCCACTGCCATATCTTAAGGTAGGACTTGCTGCTTAATATCTCTTGCAATTGTAGCTACATTTTAAATGACTTTGTCACATTTTCAATTGTACTAATGCACCTAACTACCTGAGTCTGATCATTTTACTTTCACAGGCTTCCCCAAATGGTTGCCATGTCTGTTTCCAAAGCAGAAATAGCATGGGAATAAATCAGTAAATATATCGGGCCATTTAAGGTGGAAAGGTGGCTAGTTAGTTCAACACCTGATTAAGGCGAATAACACGTGTTTTTAAGGTGAAGCTAGAGAAGCATATTGGAGGGGAAAAAAAGAAGATTTTGCCACGAGAAGATTCCTGTGGAGTACACATACTGAAGTACACCAATCGGGTCCATTGATGTGGTTCTGAACTGTTAACTCTGTGTAATGTTCCTCCCCCCTTCTTGTCTCCCCTAGGTTTACATTTCATATGATTATGGAAATTCCTTTGAGAAAATTGATAAGAAGTTCAAACTGGAAGATGAAACAAAAAAAAATAAATATGTTGTTCAATTTTACCACAGCCCAATAGATAATAGAAGGGTAAGGAGCATTCTGTGGATTATTAGGAAATGTTTGTCTGTTAACTTTTTTACATTATCTTCATTTCACAGTGAGTTGTTTTTAAATTGCCTCATAATGAACTAATTTGTCTCTTTATTGGGGTTCCCAGAGCAACACTGATGAAAGCCACTATCAGCTGTTCTCTTAACAAACACCTCTTTATGCAAAGATTGTAGTTATTGGTACTCTGTTTATTTCTGTCGGTGCAGATGCTTAGGTTTCAAGATTTTTAATCCACTGATTTCAATGAACAATGTAAAACTTTAGATGATGGCATTAAAAGAAGAATAGTTGCCTTGATGCACTTTCCTCATCTTTGCTAATTTTATCTACTGGAAATTGCTATCCAAGAGCACAATGGATGTATCTTCATAAAAGTCCCAATAGCTCAGGAAGGTGATTGTGACCACCAACACTTTGAGTCTAGCTGAGGATTGGCAAAAAATAATAACCGTTTATAAAGGTGTCCATCTGCTGTAAATCAATGGAGAAACATAGTCAGGGCTGGAGAAGGAAGAAAGCATTTGTTTTTATTCCTGTTCTATGGCAGCAGGGGCACAAGGATTGCATGCCTTGACTGGGGTACGTACAAAAGCTCGGACCTCCATGAAATGCTCCATGGTAATGGAAGGTTGTTATAAGCAATAGATGTGGACATCAAAAACAAGTTTGAGGTACATTCACAAATAATAGATTCTAAATAAAATGGGTAATTTTAGATATTCAAAGATGCACTAGTTTTAAACAATAAAGTGACTGAGAACCACCAGTTATTTTCCTGCAGCATTTCTCTGGCTTTTGACGAGGAAAATAGGTCGTATATCTTGCTGCAGCTTCCACACTATTAGCTACCTTGGTCCTTGGAGACAGAAGGTTGTGAATTTTTAAATCCTGCAAGGGCAATTAGCACATGCTGGAAGGAACATTTTGAAGATCTTTTCAACCACACAACTGCAATGCAACAAATATCACGTTCTTTGTCGACGAATCTGTAACAAAGGACATAATAAAGTCAAGATAAAATATAGGAAACCTATCCTTTGTGGATTTAGCTGATAGAATCAAAAGATATTGTAGAGAGGATTCATGGAAGAATCATTCTTTCCCCCAAATTTGACTGTCCTCAGAAATTGATGATTATTTTTGTGAGCGATGCACAATGTGGTCCTAACCATTAAGTCTCAGCAACACAAACGCAGTGCAAACTGATGTAGAGCTTGGTAGTGTTAACATGCCATGCATTTTCTCAACCTTTTGCTGCTAAACTGCATCTTGCCTCCAATGGGAAACTATTAAACCTTTGCCTGTGAAGCTAGTTGCTGAAATTATATTTGTTTCAACGTTTCTGTACATTCTCATATTCGTAATTTAGGATTGCATTTTAGGATATGTTTAACATATCTTCAGGATATGTTTTTTCATTGGGCTTTTTGTCAGGTTTTTTCACAAAGTAGTGCATTGGTCTTGTGACTTCTGGAAAGCCTCTCACTAAAAAATTAATTCTCACCTCACAAAATAAATTATGATTTATTCACACAGGCTACAATAACCATAAATTAAATAGTGACGTATGCAATGTGAGGAAGTGTTGCGGGAATTCTTTATAGTGAAACTGACCTGACTACTTGCATAATACATTGTTATTGGCAGCACATCTTTCAAATATGATTAATTTTGGGATGATATTTATTCTGCTTAATAATTTGGATGCTGCAGATTTTATTTAATTTAATCTACTTTGAAAACAAAAGCACCAATTTAAACAGGATAGATGCTGATGGTTTTGGATTTATTGTTCAAGATCTTTGCATAATTTATCCTACCAATTATAATTTTTAAATACAGAATCGTGTTACTTTTAAAGTTTGATCACAAAGTATTGATGGCTAATTACCCCATTGTGATGGTGAAGAGGTTAAGAGATTCTTAGTACTGATTAGTGGCAATAGTAGTAATTCAGTAGCAGTAGGTATTCTTGTTTGTTATGCAGGCAAATTTAAACTACATGTCTATTTTTCTTGTTTGTCTCAGTATATTTTTACAGACACGAGAAATCACTACTTATGGACCACTTTAAACTTCTGCAATGACATCCAGAACTTCCCTATTCCATTCAGCCCAACAGATCTCCTCCTACACAGCACCAACCCCAACCTCGTGCTTGGTTATGACAGCTCTCATCCAAACAAGCAGGTATGGTTCGTTATTTGTCTCCGGTGTTTGCTAATGCAGAAAATGAATGGGCAATGATGCTGCTTGGTGAAAATCTAAATAGGAGTGCTACTTTCAAGCTACTAAGACATGAAACAAAAAAAACAATTGTTTATTTAGTAGAAATTTATCTTTTTATTGAAATATTTAAGGGCATAGTGTATCAAGCACAAGAAAGTAGTCAGACTTCCATGTACAAATGTGTGCATACTATGTCAATACAAAAGGAATCATTTTTACATTTATTTGTAATGAAAGTGTAGAATTTGGTTATCTTAATATATTCATCAGTCAATCTGCCATCCAAAAATGGCGCACATTAAAACAAAAGCTAAGGTACTCGTGTATAACTTATAAATCATTTTCAATTGTAAGGACTTAACTACATAATCAACATTTTCCTTCAGTGATGATAAAGTCCAGGCAGCCATGTTTAATGGTGAGGATGGTCAAGCTTGTCCAGTTTGAGTGGACAAACGTGTCCAGTCATGCACTATACTATTAGAGCCACATGAAGTGCATAACCTTTTGACCAACGTCCGTATAAAATGAATGCTGTCACCCTGCTTTTCTATAATTTTTTAGCAATTATGTTATTTAGTGTTGTTATTTAGCAGATGGGGCTCGTCAGCCTGGGAAGGCAGTCCATCTAGGAGAGGGAAAACTCTGATTTAAAACCTCCACTGCCTTGTGGCCATATCCAGTCTGGGAAAAGGCTCCAGGAGTAAACCTCAAGAAAATCCGTAGTCGGAGCCCCGAAAACAGTTTGCCGTTGTCCACAACCTCGCTCTGGCAGCTCCTGCGACGGCGCTGGTCCCAAACTGTAACGGCCCTGCTGTTCCTTTGGATCAATCAGCGATGTGGAGAGGGGGACGTGCTGCATGGGCAACAGCCTGTCCTCCATATTACATCGCCCAGGCTTGCATCCGATCAGGATGCATCACCCATGGTCAGTCATGACCGAGAGGGGCCTACTATTTAGCATTGAAGTACTTGGAACATCAACTGGGCTTCTTAATTTGGGTTGTGGTTCTATTCAAATGGATGGAACAGCGCATGATGTGCCAATATCCAGTCCTTCAGCTTGGGTTGTTGCAGATGCCCCTGCGGTGCTGGCTCGAGGGGCCGAATGGCCTACTCCTGCACTTATTGTCTATTGAAGTAGATGATGAATCCAGGGACAGACTAAGGTCAATTGAAGTTGTTAATTTTTCTCTATCAGATCAATATATAAAAGTGACCAAGAATGTATGCTTAAGTGCAGCTTTTACTAAGCAAATTATGGTTTTATCTTGCAGCTTTGGAAATCTGATGACTTTGGACAAAGTTGGGTCTTAATTCAGGAACATGTCAAATCTTACTACTGGTATGGATATTAATGTAGCATTTTCTTTAATGTTAATTTCTGTAACTTGGTATCAAGATTTATTTGAGGAAAGCACTGCAAATATTCTCGTTGATCATTGTCGGTATGAGACGACTGTCGAGTACTTGATTCATATTCTCTAAACACGTATTATTGAATGATTTATAGCGTTGTAGAACTGTGCATCTTGGAATCTGTTAAATGTGTTGGATTGATTGATTGCTTCTATCCACGTTTCTGCTGATTCTATGGCATAATCGGTTAAGTTGGTTTGTTGGGATGAATGTCAGAATAGCTTGAAATAGATTGATCTTGGAAAAAAGAGACATGGCTGTGGATATATTTTGACTGTAAGTTGGTCCAACGAAGTTGGAACTAGAGTCATAGAGTGTTACAAGGTGGAAACAGGCCCTTCAGCCCAACTTGCCCACACCGTCCAATATGTCCCATCCACATAATCCCACCTGCCTGCATTTGGCCCATATCCCTCTTAACCTGTCATATCCATTTACCTGTCTAAATGTTTCTTAAACATTGCATTAGTCCCAGCCTCAACTACTTCCTCCGGCAGCTCATTCCATACACCTACCATCATTTGTGTGTAAAATATTATCCCTCGGGTTCCTGTTAAATCTTTCCCCCCTCATCTTAAACCTACATAGGTAGACAAAAATGCTGGAGAAACTCAGCGGGTGCGGCAGCATCTATGGAGCGAAGGAAATGGGCAACGTTTCACGCTGAAACCCTTCTTTAAACTGATGCGGGGGGGGGGGGGGGGGGGGGCGGGAAGAAGAAAGGAAGAGGATGAGCCGGAGGGCTGAGGGAGAGCTGAGAAGGGAAGGAGACAACTAGGGCTGCATAGTCTGGTTCTCGATCCCCCCAACATTGGGCAAGAGACTATGTGCGTCTACTCGATCTATTCCTCTCATGACTGTGGTACAATTCACAGAACGATTGTTGTCCCATTAAAGTATTTTCAGAAACAAAGTACATTTGTTATCCAATTTTACAGGGGTGTAGAACCATACGACTCACCTACTACAATTTACGTTGAACGCCATGAGCCAATGACTTTCTCAAGCATCATCAAAAGCACTGATCTCTTTCAGAGTGAAAACCATGAGATAATTTTGAAAGAAGTAGAAGAGTTTCAGTTGCAAGGCAAATACATGTTTGCCACAAAGAAGGTGGTGAGTATTCTGATATATCCTCTGATGGTTTAGTTGCTTTAATAGAAAGTCGAGTAAAAGAAATAGCTTTAAAAGAAAAGCTATTGGTTTTTAAAAGTGTTCAATACTGATCTTTGACTCTATAATAAAAACGAACATAAATACTTAATGTGACCAAGAAGATTTTCTCAGAATATGTTCTACAGCTGTTGCCGGGAGAGTAGTGTATATTGAATAATTATCATTCTCTAGTCTTCATTTTCTCTCTTCCCTTCTTTCCCTCCCCCCCCCCCCCCCCCCCCCCCCCCCCACTTCAATGTCACCATTTTAAATCAGTTATTCGGTTGATTTAGCTTTTTTTTTTAACTTTTTGCCTAATCCGTTCCATATGACTAGTTACACTTTAGTTGGCAAATCTTTCATGGTTGAGGACAATCTCTTTCATGGCTCATGATTGTAGGGAATGTGTTGATGATGAAGAATTCCAATCCTTAGACCAGACTATCTGACATACTATTGAGAATGGCCAAATGGAGGATCAGAGTTGGATCTTGTCTTTTTTTGTCCCCTGTTGTTTTCTTCCTCCAAGGTGTGTCTGTTGCCCTCAAAGCAACATTTTCTCCATGTTGTGATGCCACAGGGTCTTGGGTAATATTTCTCAGACTTTTGATGTCGGACTCCTCTGTAGTGCTTGCTTTGAGAGAGCCCTTAAAATGTTTCCTCTTGTCCCCTTGAGTTCATATTTCTTTACTCTGCTGTGAGTACAGCAGTAGGGTGCCCTGGGACCGATTCACACTAGTGGTGATGTCACTATGGAGTTTGTATGTTCTTCCTGTGAGCATGTGGGTTTTTTCCGGGTGCTCCAGCTTCCTTGGACATTCTAAAGACGAGCAGGTTTGCAGGTCAATTGGCTTCTGCAAATTGCCTCTTAGTGTGTAGGACGTAGAACTAGTGTACGGGTGATCGATGGTTGGTGCGGACTGGGGGCCGAAGGGCCTGTTTCCACTCTTTTATCTCTAAACATTCTAAAACTAGTTGTGAATGAGACTAGTGCATGACTATCTAATCATGGCTTCTTTCTGTTGTACCTCTATCATGGAGACCTGAGGTGCTTAGTTCCTTCCCAGATTAAATGTGGGGGACACATGACAGGCACATGAAGAATATGTCCTGTCCATTAGAGCTAGTTGAGTGAGCTCTCGACTGGAGCCCTCAGGTCGGTTCCGGTTGGAGGCCACCGGCTCCACGATGTTAGGCCCAACGACAATGGAGACCCGACAGGGAAAAGGTCGGGTCCCCGTACAGGGAAGAGATTTCAAAGGTTTCCCCCACATATACACATCTAAAAAATATAACCAAAAACATACAACTAACGGGACAAAAAGAAAGAAAAGACGGACGGATTGCAGTCGAGCCGCTGCCACAAGGCGCCGCCACACCAATTTTGTGTCTATCTTCGGTTTAAAGTAGCATCTGCTGTTCCTTCTTGCACATTCCCTCCTATTTTGCAATGAGTTTGAAAGATCCTGCTGAGTAAGTGTTGAAACTCTGCCTAAATGCCGCTAATCTTGATGAAAGGATTGTGTTGTGTGTTCATGAGCAAACTGCTTACATTAACATTTATTTGCTAATTTAATAGAAGTGAATTGTCTTGCCGAGAGCAGGGTGATGGCCTATTGTTTTCATTATTGACATTGATCAAATGCATTTGCAAAGGTTTGCAAGTTAATGAAACAAACGAGTTAATAATGTCATGTGTTGGAAAGAACGGCAGATGCTGGTTTAAATTGAAGGTATACACAAAATGCTGAAGAAGGGTCTCGCACCGAAACATCACCCATTCCTTCTCTCCAGAGACTCTGCCTGTCCCCTCTGAGTTACTCCAGCATTTTGTGTCTACCTTTAATTATGTCATATTATGTAACTGCTATCAGCAAGATGTGTGTTCATTTTGTTCCTTAAGTTTCTGAGCCTAGTAACTCCATAAATATCATTCATGTTGTATCAGATTATTTCCCCAAAAAAGGAATAATTGAATAATTCTCAGCCATAGTTGATTTTAATTTTTATTAACATATAATTTTACAGGAGAACCTTATAGAAATGTTCCAGAATGTTCAATTAAAAGTTTCATATAAAAATAGTCGACTAAATCGCTTTCGTGCTCCCATGCTGTGAAATCATTTTGGGACCTGCCAAGGGTGAATATGTGTATTAATGTTGTCGCTATTAAATGCCACATTTTGTTGGATGGAGGTTGAACGAGCGCCTGAGGAGCATTTGTACTTGTTTGTGTAGAGGACTATTAAATTCATTTAATCAGTGATTAAAGTTAGGTATTTTATGCTTTAGTCACAGCTTTCTTATCAAATATCCGTGGAACAAGAACAAATACATTAAAATGCAATTAACCCTAAAACTCCAGTTTCAAAATTGTATTGAGAGGGAGAGACAAAATGCTGGAGTAACTCAGCGGGTCAGACAGCATCTCTGGAGAAAAGGAATAGGTGATGTTTCGGCACAAGAACCTTCTTCAGACTCGGGTCTGACCCGCTTAGTTTAGAGATACAGCACGGAAACAGGCCCTTCAGCCCACCGAGTCCGCAACGACCAGCGATCCCCGCACATTAACACTATCCTACACACACTGGGAATAATTTTTACAATTTACCAAGCTACTTAACCTACAAACCTGCAGGTCTTGGAGTGTGGGAGCAAACCGAAGATCTCGGAGAAAACCCAAGCAGGTCACGGGGAGAATGTACAAACTCCATACAGACAGCACCCGTAGTCTTGATCGAACCTGGGTCTCCGGTGCTGCAAGCGCTGCAAGGCAGCAACTCTACCACTGCGCCACCGTGCTGCCCTGCTCCAGCTTTGTGTGTCTATCTTTGGTTTAAACCAGCATCTCCATGCAGTTCCTTCCTGCACAATGAGAGGGAGAGTTGTCTTGTGTAGCACCTTTTTCAGAATTGCTCCATAGGACTTTGGTTGTGGCCACACAGAGCTCCCGTTTTGTGGTGCTTGATATATCATTGCCTTGGTATAGAACTGCTTCGTTGAGCCATCTTAACAGTTATTTATTTTAGAAAGAATCAGTTAAAATTTTACATGAAACATTTTGTAAATTTATTTAAGTAGCAACCATGATGGCAGGAACTGTCTTCAAGATGTTGCTGAGATATATGACAAAAATTAGCAAGTGCATTGACTTTAGTGCCTCCGATATTAAATGACAGTAACCCACTCCAATAAGCGATCTCTTCCTGTAATATTAAGCAAATGAACTTTGTCTAAACAGGTTTCTGAAAAAAAAGCATAAAATCTAAACCCATGTTTGTGTAAATCAGATTGATGTTTAGAATTACACTTTAGAATGAGATGTTTCCTCTCTTCATGAAGTAGGAGAGTGGAAGATATGGGAAGAAAATGTTTGCGGATGACCAGAAATTGTTTTTGTGCAAATCCTTTACTTTGTTTCTTTCCACCCCCTTTATGTTCTGTACAACCCCACAAGGGGGAGGGGGAGGGGGGGGGTGTACAGTAATGAATTGCAGCTGAAGCAGAAATATGACCAAGCTCACTTTGTGGCTCACCCACTCACTAGAATCATGAAAAGTTAATGATTTAGAAGGAGGTCAGTTAATAGGACGGGTTTGGAGGGATATGGACCAAGCACAGGCAGGTGGGACTAGTGTAGCTGGGACATGTTGGCCGGTGTGGACAAGTTGGGCCGAAGGGCCTGTTTCCACACTGTGTCACTCTGACTCTATGACTCACAAGTATGTACTCGGGCCTGTAATTTGAAAACAAAAATCCATTGGCCTTGGCTGTTCTGCAGTGCCAGGAAGCTCGTGTAATGCCTGCTTTGTCCAGGTACTGTTCCACTGATGTATTGTCCCATTGTGGTGATGCTGCCTGCGAGTGATGGTACCATAGAGTGGCTGGGAATAATGGGAGACTTCAATCTTCATGAATTGGCTTAGTTTATTATTATCACGTGTGCTGATTACAGTGAAAAGCTTTGTTTGCGTGCTAGCTAGGCAAATCATACTTGAATGAATGAACAAATAAGTTTATTGGCCAAGTATGTTCACATACAAGGAATTTGCTGTGGTGCTCCGCCCGCAAGTGACAACATGACACAGTGACAATTTAGAATGACACCTAAAACACTAAACATTAATAATAAAACATTATCGATTAAACGTGAATTAAATAAAATACCAGAGCAAAAGGAGGCTACAGATTTTTAATGTCTACATAAAGAGTGTATTGTTCGCGACTTAAAAGGCTTCACTGGGCAATGCATTGTCCTGTTCTTGATCACTCTTATAGTTTGTGTTGTTAGGCTGCCACCTGGTGGTCGATTTAGCAGTTAATTTGGGAGAACTTGGATCATGTGGGTTGCAGTCACCTTGTACGCTGCAGACTCCTTATTGTTGACTTGGCCCATTTGCCATTGTTGATTTTAATGATTATTTGATTGTTTTTTAATCTTCAAGGGGAAGCGTGCAATCTTGATGTCCCCAAATAGACATCCAGACAATAATTTTAATGGGTAATAATCTTGCCAAGTCGGGCCACCAAACATAGGCAAACTTGTCCATTTTCTTATTAGCTATCAACCTGTTTGGAAATGTATAGATCTGAAAATCTGCTACCAATGCCCAATGGTGAAAAAACTGCATTTCAGTTAGGATAAATTGCTTTTAAAATATAGTAATATATAGTAATATCCATTGTGTGGACAATTGTAAGGACCATACATGAAGCCAAGTAGTTTGGTTACTCTCCCATAAATGACATTATAACTCTTAATCCAATTGCAGCATCTTAACCTGAAATGTCCGTTCCTCTTGACAGATGTTGCTGGACCTCCCCCCGACCCCCCACCCCCACCCTCCCATATATCTCCCTTATACTTCCCACTGTCTCGGGAAAGCAACCAACATAACCTGCTGAGTTCCTCCAGTAGTTTTTTTTTTTTCTCACTTTAGATTTCGACGGCTTCATTTTGTTTTGGGGTTAACTTCCAATGTGGCATTCCGCATGTTTGTAGAATGTTCTACTGTCGATATTGGTAAATGCGGAGGTGTGATTCTCACTTGGAGCAACAATACAAAGCATGTGCAAGAAGGAACTGCAGATGCTGGTTTAAACTGAAAATGTACACAAAAAGCTGGAGTAACTGGGCTTTTTGTGTCTATACAAACATGTAGTTGCTGTCAATTAGAGCAGAGTGCTTGAGCAACAATTCCTCTTGGCCTGTCACATAACAGGGCGCTGACACACAGCTGGATGGAAAGGAAACAGAGGGGGAAGTAGAAATAATGGCCCCCAACAGCAGGTATATTCTCAAAGATTCTGTTTAATGCATATCCAAGCATGGAATAATAGTGAGAATATGTGTGATCCACTTAGGTATCCTTGCATACTGTCGTCATGACTCCAGTACTCGCAGCACACCTGTCCAGTTGTAGTCTTGTCTTTAAAAATGAAAAAAAATGTTTTTCTCCTTGTTGTGGTTTGAAAACATTTTGTTTTTGTTTCCGATAGCATCTTTTGGGGAGCAGTGACCCATCTGTGGTGCAGTTGTGGGTTTCTTATGATCGGAAACCAATGAAACGTGCTCATTTCCTCACAAGACATCGAATAGTGGTGAGTACATGAATAGGAAGAACACTAAAAGCCCAACTTTTAATTCTTGTATTGAATCCTTTCTCAAAGTTTATTAGATTAGGGAAGTTCAGTTGCCTAAAAACTCGAGGCTTTGCTAAAAATATGATTAGATGCTGATCTGTTGGAAAAAAAAGGTTATGAATCTGATATTATTACAGCAGTGTTCTGTGAATCTAAGCAACTTTTTATTCACTGCAATGTTCAGCAGAATGCTAATGATAATATTTAGAGGTGCATTAAATGCTGTCCAGCTAAGCCAGATTGTGCTTGTAAGGTGGTGGCATGCATATTCAGTGGGCATATTATTACCGGTTTCAATAGACAACAGGCGCAGGAGGAGGCCATTCAGCCCTTCGAGCCAGCATCACCATTCACTGTGATCATGGCTGATCATCCACAATCAGTACCCCGTTCCTGCCTTCTCCGCATATCCCTTGACTCCGCTATCTTTAAGGGCTCTATCTAACTCTCGTTGGAAAGCATCCAGAGAATTGGCCTCCACTGCCTGCTGAGGCAGAGAATTCCACATATTCACAACTCTCTGGGTAAAAAAGTTGTTCCTCATCTCTGTTCTAAATGGCCTACCCCTCATTCTTAAACTGCGGCCCCTGGTTCTGGACTCCCCCAATACTGGGAACATGTTTCCTTCCTCTAGTGTATCCAATCCCTTAATAACCTTACATGTTTCAATGAGAAACCCTCTCATCCTTCTAAACTCCAGAGTGTACAAGCCCAGCCGCTCCATTCACACAGCATATGACAGTCTCGCCATCCCGGGAAATAACCTAGTAAACCTACGCTGCACTCCCTCAATAGCAAGAATGTCCTTCCTTAAATTCGGGGACCAAAACTGCACACAATACTCCTGGTGTACTCCTGGTGTGGTCTCACTCGGACCATGTACGATTGCAGAAGGACCTCTTTGCTCCTATACTCAACTCCTCATGTTATGAAGACCAACATGCCATTAGCTTTCTTCACTGCCTGCTGTACCTGCATGCTTACTTTCATTGACTGATGAACAAGGACCCCCAAATCTTGTTGAACGTCCGCTTTTATTAACTTGACTCCATTCAGATAATAATCTGCCTTCCTGCTCTTGCCACCAAAGTGGATAACCTCACATTTATCTACATTAAACTGCATCTGATCACTCGCCCATCCTGTCCAAGTCACGCTGATTCCTCATAGCATCCTCCTCACAGTTCACACTGCCACCCAGCTTTGTGTCATCTGCAAATTTGCTAATGTTACTTTTAATCCCTTCATCTAAATCATTATAATATATTGTAAATAGCTGCGGTCCCAGCACCGAGCCTTGCGGTACCCCACTAGTCACTGCCTGCCATTGTGAAAGGGACCCGTTAATCCCTACTAATCCCGTGTATTACGGCCAGTCTATCAGAATTGTTTCCATTTTGAGTAATGATATGGAGAATGCACTTTTCAGTACAAAAAATGAATGTGATTTAAATTGTGGTGTGTGACTATACTAACTGTTTTATTCATGCATTCTTCAGGAGTACTATGTGGCTGACGCATCAGAAGACCAGGTGTTTGTCTGTGTCCATCTAAGCAATAACGTGACCAATCTCTACATCTCGGAAGCAGACGGGCTGAAGTTTTCACTTTCTCTGGAAAATATACTGTATTATAGTCCAGGAGGTGCAGGAAGTTCAACTCTGGTGAGGTAGGTAAATGAACATTGACTCCTAAAATAAATTAATGTGTTATTTAAAGTCTCTCAGTGAAAATATCTTCTTGTTACATATAGCCAGGTGCACTAAATGAGCTTGGATTAAATTAAAATAAAGCTGTTTTATTGCCGAAATTATGCCCTTTTATCCTTGTTTAAAAAATATGACGTTTTAATTCCCAGACTTTAGACCTTATCAGTTACCCATTCCTTTATTTAAGGCCCGCTACGGGGGTGTTCTCCACAAAGGAAGTCTCCTTCCTTTGCGATCGCTTGCTTGAAAGGAGATTACATGCCATTGTTCTTGTCATGATTCTTTTCCAGGGCATGTAACTGTTAACCGTGCTACCACTCAAGATGCCATTATTAATTGGCTCAGAAACCTAGACTTCAAGATAAAAGTGGCGACTAAATCTGTGATAAGATCAACATGTTACTGCTTCTAAGGTACACAAAAATGCTGGAGAAACTCAGCGGGCGCAGCAGCATCTATGGAGCGAAGGAAATAGGCAACGTTTCGGGCCGAAACCCGGAAGGGTTTCGGCCCGAAACGTTGCCTATTTCCTTCCGGGTTTCGGCCCGAAACGTTGCCTATTTCCTTCAGGGTTTCGGCCCGAAACGTTGCCTATTTCCTTTGCTCCATAGATGCTGCTGCACCCGCTGAGTTTCTCCAGCATTTTTGTGTACCTTCGATTTTCCAGCATCTGCAGTTCCTTCTTAAACACTTTGTTACTGCTTCTAGTTGTGTCTGAATTCTGCAATTCTTTGCTCTCCTTTCTTATTTTGAACTTTTATATACATTAAATGATATCTCTAATTTCCTACCAATATTGGAAGTTGCCCAAATAGCTCATATGTAGACTTTAAAAAAATACTTTTGATCTCGATCCATATTGAAACATTATTTTTATTTGACAAGCTGGTATTTAGTTTAGAAAAGATTGGACAAGACATCGAACAGCGTCTTTGTAACTAGATTCAGAATTGCTGATGTCTCTGAGTTCAATCAAATGGACCACAGTTTTGCCAGTTCACTTTGAGATGGTTCATCTACAGTATTCCTGCAACCCTTGTCAAAAAATGGGTAAAATTCCACCAAATTATTTTGTGTACTACATGTGAAGCAGCAGCGGAATGGTTAGCACGAGAGCAAGTTATTTAGCGGCATTTCCTTTCCTTACCAATGTTGTCCAAGTAGTTTTAAGGTAAATGCGTTCTTGATGCTTACAATCACCAAGTTGAAAATAGATCATCTACTGTATGTGA
Source organism: Amblyraja radiata (assembly GCF_010909765.2). NCBI lineage: Eukaryota > Metazoa > Chordata > Chondrichthyes > Rajiformes > Rajidae > Amblyraja > Amblyraja radiata. Next base: position 2,082,390 of record NC_045988.1, read on the forward strand.
TGTCGAAGATTTCTATCTATTCATGATCTGGGATTTGTTCTCCTTTCTCTGGTAGCATTTAATTTGGTCTTAAAAGTAATGCTGTGTTTCACCTTGCTATTATAAAACGTTGCACGACAAACTTTCAATTATGTGAAGGCAATCCTGAAATAATGCTTTTTGTTTCTTGCCTTGAGGAGAAATCCATTTGCCTTGAAGGAAATTAATGATTTGAATTTAACCATGCCCTAATCACATTGTAATAATAATATTTTCAATATGACCACAGAAATGATAACTGTATTCTGTCTTGCCCACCCCCAATATTTTGACTTCACACAAAACTCTACCTGAGTATTTATACTGCAAGCAGTACTGTATCATCAACATTTTCTCATGGGCTGGGGTTCTCTAATATCTGGATGTCAATATTCTGCCCCCCCCCCTGATAAATAGTGAGAACAAATCTTTAATTTGTTATTTTTGGAGGTGGGTTGATGTCTCTGAGATTGATGTATTGAAATTGTTTTGCTTTATGGTTTTCCTTGTAGAAAGATTTAATTGAGATGAATGATGATAGCTCGGTGATTGCATTCCGTTTGCCTTCAATGAACTGACGTACTCGTTTTTTTAAATGGCAGATACTTTGCAAATGAACCATTTGCAAATTTTCATCACGTCGAAGGACTGCGTGGAGTCTACATCGCTACCCAGCTGAATGGGTCTTTCACTGATGAGAACATGAGATCAGTGATCACATTTGATAAGGGTGGAACCTGGGAATTACTGGAGGCTCCAGCTTCTGACAGCGATGGTGATCAAATAGACTGCAAGGTATGGATGGTAACAAGCAGAACAAATACATCTATCCTGCCCGTAAGGCTAAAAACATAAAATAGTTTTACAAAGCACCAAATGACAACGATTTCAGTCTGAGAATTTATTAATAAGAAATATGAAAACATTGTAATCAGCACAGTGTAATTTGGAATTGAGTAGCTAAGTAAACATAACTGTCTTAGAGACAAACAGGGCAAGTTGTAATGGAGAGTAAATAAATTACAAATTAGAAAACAATTATCTTGCATTTGGCTTGCGTAGACAAATAAAATAAATGGTTGGGATAAAAGTGTCTCATGACAACAAGCATCTTTGTAATCATTGTTCAGGGAAAAACTGCTGGAAAACGTAATGGAACTGAAAAGTGAACAGGTGTGGTTGCTCATGATTTTGGGAACAGTGGTAGACAAAAGCGCTGTAGAAACTCAGCGGGTGCGGCAGCATCTATGGAGCGAAGGAAATAGGCAACTTTTCGGGCCAAAACCCTTCTTCTCTAAGTCCGATGGGAGGCGGTTACAGAGATGGTGATGCACCATTTAAACATACCTTCCATTCCAGACTAATCCCATTAGATTGGATGGTGGCAAACGTAACATTGGTGTTGTAGAGTTGTTTTAACCTGAAGTTGCGGTTACTGGAAGGCACTGTTTTTGTTTTTGCAGATTGAACAAGGTTGCTCGTTGCATCTGGTACAGCGTTACTATGAGCGTCGCAGAGCCCAGATCCTCTCCAAAGCATCAGCACCAGGCCTTATCATAGCTACAGGTGATGCCTTTTGTTCTCCAATTCGTGTAGAAAAGTAAGCAAGATAACTACTTAGCACTGATTTTCGTTGGCAGAATGATGAATCCATGCCCATTATCTGGTAACTAGAAATGGTATATATTCACTCTAAGCTGTACCTCCATTCATTTAAAGTCCAAGATAGACACAAAAAGCTGGAGTAACTCAGTGGGACAGGCAGCATCTCTGGAGGGAAGGAATGGGTGACGTTTCGTGTCGAGATCCTTCTTCAGTCTGATTCTTCGATTTAAACCAGCATCTGCAGTTCCTTTCTACACGTTTAATATAAAGTTATTTGGACAGGAGAGCAAGTTTTCGTTCTTGTCGATGGATTGTTTAGCTGAGCTGCATGTAGACTACATGATTTTGATTTTGTCACACACTTCTTACAATTATTGGACTCCATGCATATGGTGTCATTGTGGCAGGAACAGCAGATATGTATGCTCAGGCACTGCAGTTGAATCTCAAATTCACCCAGCTGACCATTCTCCAGGTGACCGGTACACTCTCTCCAAGATCTGCTTCTAGTTTCTTCTAGAAGATACCATTTTTTGTTTTCATGTCAATAGGCTTTTTTTCTTCATGTTAAAAGCACATAAATACACATGTGTTGTGTTATTTAATGACAATTCGCACAACAAGTTAAGGAATTGGAGCATAAATCTAGTTATTACTTTTACCATTCATGCTAAATTTCTAAAACAATAATTTCATGTGTATTTCTCCTTTAGGTTCCATTGGCAAGAATTTGGCAAACAAACTAAACGTATATGTCTCAAGTAGTGCTGGGGCTCGGTGGCGTGAGGTAAAACCCTTTCATACAACTTGTTTTCTCTCCTTTTAACTAGTTATTTTTTCTTAATATTATTGGAAAAGGTAACTCTAAAAGTTTAGTTTAGAGATACAGCGTTGGAAGCAGGCCCTTTGGCCCACTGAGTCGGTGCCGACCAGCGATCACCCATGCACTATGTACGATCTTACACTCTAGGGACAATTTGCAGAAGCCAATAAACCTACAAGTTTATTGTAAACCTACAAACCTGCTCATCTTTGGAATGTGTGATAACATGGAGAAAACCCCCGCTTTCATGTCAAGAGTCGAGAGTTTTTTTCATATTGTCATATGTCCCAAAACGGAACAATGAAATTCTTACTTGCAGCAGCACAAGATATATGTAAATGTAGTCACAAAATGCTGGAGTAACTCAGCAGGCGAGGCAGCATCTCTGGAAGGGTCAAAACCCTTCTTCAGACTGATGTAAATGTAGTACTCTGTAAAACCCATAATAAACAACAACAAAAAAGTTCAGTATATATCAGTCATGGGAAGAAAGTACGAACTCTACATATAATACCCGCAGTCAGCATTGAACCCAGGTCTCTGGTGTGTAATGCCCCTGTCCCACTTAGGAAACCTGAACGGAAACCTCTGGAGACTTTGCGCCCCACCCAAGGTTTCCGTGCGGTTCCCGGAGGTTGCAGGTGGTTGCCGGAGATTGCAGGTAGTGGATGCAGGTAGGGAGACTGACAAAAACCTCCGGGAACCGCACGGAAACCTTGGGTGGGGCGTAAAATCTCCAGAGGATTTCGTTCAGGTTTCTTAAGTGGGACAGGGGCATTATGGCAGCAATCTACCCCTGTGCCACTGTGCTGCCTGGGGAGATGTTATTTGAAAAAGAAAGTATAACAAAGTACTGTAAACTTTGTCAATATTTTTAAATTATGATGAGCAAATCGAATAAATAAGGAGTTAGGATCATAAATTGCCATTTAAGCGGAGGTCTGTGAAAGAGAGACGATAAAGAAATGTAGAAAGTAAGCAGGAAATGGAGAAAATCTGGTTGCCATATGAGATCAAATATCATGTCATTTTTGCAGAAAATAGCTTTAAATTCCGGTTGCAATATGTCGTGCTGGGGAAAAGGGCAAATTAGATCTTAAAATGTACAGTTCAAGATGTGACATTATGACAGTCAGGTGGAAGTTAGTTGTTCAAATCACTGATCCAGACCCATGCTGATAATGGTGAACTGTTAGCTGTGTCATAAAAGATGAGGTGCGAGAGGTTTAAAAGAGATTGCAAAAGGTATTTCATTTAGCCGTTAGGCCTCCAATTCAATATTAATAAGCACCAGCTGCAGAATATTCCCACCTAAATGAAATTGGGATTTGCTGAACATTGGTCGCACCATATAATATAATATTGCTTACTGTCATGTCAAGAAAAGTAATTCTATTACAAATTCTAGCCATTAGCTGTCTGCCACATTATCTGATGCTGCATCAAGATTACATTGTACTGTATTCAATTGCAAAATTCCAGTCTGCAAAAGATCCGGATGGTTTTCATGAATAGAATTTGGTCCAGATTGTAGGTTTGCTCGACTCTTGTTCTGAAAAATCTTATCTGGTGAACAGTGTACTGCTCAAATAGGTTTTATTGGAGTCCTTAACCACAAACACAGAAGATGATACAGTCATTATGTCATTGTTGTTTGGGGAAACTTGTTTTGTGTAAACTAGTTACTGTGTTGGTAATGTGGACGATGGTAGATAATGAGCAAAAAAAAACCCCAAAGTGCTTGAGGAAGGCAGCAGGTAAGGCAGCATCTGCGGAGGACAACGGACAGACGACGTTTCCGGATGGCACCATTCTTCAAACTGATGTAGAGGGAAGAAGGCTGGTAAATATAGGTGAGGGAAAAGGGTGGGGCAAAACCAGGCAAATGATATTGGTCGATATGTCATGTCATATCGAATAGGAGTAGAATTATGCCATTCGGCCCATCAAGTCGACTCCGCCATTCAATCATGGCTGACCTATCTCTCCCTCCTAACCCCATTCTCCTGCCTTCTCCCCATAACCCCTGACACTTGTACAGGTGTATATCTCAGAGTCTCTTTATACAGGTTTTTTTTAATGTTGACTCGTATAATAAGAGATTTGACGTACTTTGACAACTCGGGCTCTGGCATTTATTCACCAACATATCAATATAAATTTACTATATCATTATAACAAAAATGTAGAAACTCAAATATAGCATGTAAATTAATTAGGTTTGTTGATTTTTTGTATGTTCTCAGAGGTGTGAAAAGTTTGTTTGACTCCTTTTATGCAGAGAGTAGGGAGGTGGCGGAGATCTGGGTTGAGTTCTCCAGCATGTTTAGCGTACAGCATAAAAATTTGAAGGGAAAGTAGCAAAACAATGAAAAGGTGTAACAGTGGGACAAATTATATTCTGAACACTCCTGTGCCTCTTTTTTTAGGCCCTAAAAGGTTCCTACTTCTATTCTTGGGCTGATCATGGAGGCATCCTGCTGGCAGTTCCTTGGTTTTCACCGACTAATCAAGTAAAGTGAGTAAACTAGAGAATGAAGTTTGTACTTTCCAAACTTTACAATTGACAATAGGTGCAGGAGTAGGCCATTCGGCCCTTCAAGCCAGCACCGCCATTCAATGTAATCATGGCTGATCATCCCCAACCAGTACCCCGTTCCTGCCTTCGCCCCATATCCCCTGACTCCGCTATCTTCAAGAGCCCTATCTAGCTCTCTCTTGAAAGTATCCAGAAAACTGGCCTCCATCGCCCTCTGAGGCAGAGAATTCCACAGACTCACAACTCCCTGTGAAAAAGTGTTTCCTCATCTCTGATCTAAATGGCTTGCCCCTTATTCTTAAACTGTGGCCCCTGTTTCTGGACTCTCCCAACATCAGGAACACGTTTCCAGCCTCTAGCTTGTCCAAACCCTTAATAACCTTATATGTTTCAATAAGATCACCTCTCATCCTTCTAAATTCCAGGGTATACAAGCCCAGCCGCTCCATTCTCTCAGCATATGACAGTCCCGCCATCCCGGGAATTAACCTTGTGAACCTACGCTGCACTCCCTCAATAGCAAGAATGTCCTTCCTCAAATGTGGAGACCAAAACTGCTCACAATACTACAGGTGTGGTCTCACTAGGGCCCTGTACAACTGCAGAAGGACCTCTTTGCTCCTATACTCAACTCCTCTTGTTATGAAGGCCAACATGCCATTCATTTTCTTCACTGCCTGCTCTACCTACATGCTTACTTTCATTGACTGATGAACAAGGACCCCCAGATCCCGTTGCACTTCCCATTTTCCCAACTTGACACCATTTAGATAATAATCTTCCTTTCTGTTTTTGCTACCAAAGTGGATAACCTCACATTTATCCACATTAAACTGCATCTGCCAACTCACCGAACCTGTCCAAGTCACCCTGCATTCTCGTAGCATCCTCACAGTTCACACAGCCACCCAGCTTTGTGTCATCTGCAAATTTGCTAATGTTACTTGTAATCCCTTCATCTAAATCATTAATATATATTGTAAATAGCTGCGGTCCCAACACTGAGCCTTGCGGTACCCCTCTAGCCATGCTGAAATGTTAACAATGAAATCGCGGGGTGACGCCTGTGTGGTCGTGAGTAGTCGCCCAAAGAGTCGTACCTTTTTCTGGTCGCCGCTGGATTTTCAACATGTTGAAAATTTTCGGCAACCTGCTGCGACTATGACGGGTGCCGGCAAATCATAGAAACAGGCTCTTAATTTTTCTTTTCTCATTTTTGAAACAAGTCAGGTAACATCAGAAGATGGTGAAATGGAGTATATTGCTCGTCTGATATTTGTTTCTCTATAGATGCTTTCAACGTTCAATACTTTCAGCATTTTCCATGTCTTTTCATATATCCATTATCCATTGTATTTTGTTTTAATGCTTTTTTTAAATTATATATGAATTTCAATGTTGTGTAAGTTTGATGCAAGAAAGAGATGTTATTCAGCTGCTTGGAGTAAAACTGCTGCAATATTACATATTCATAAATTCCTTTTGCTAAAAAGGTACAGTACCAATGAGGGAGAGACATGGAAGGTCATTACTTTCGCAGAAGAGAATATTATCGTATATGGACTAATTACTGAGCCAGGAGAAAAAAGTACCATCTTCACACTCTTTGGATCGTTCGCAACGAAGTCGCACAGTTGGCTAATAATCCAGATCGACACAAAATCAGCATTGGGTAGGTCTATGATGTGACCCGTTCATTGAATGCGATAATTGTTCCCCATAATGTTTAGCAAAAAAACACTCTAATTCTGTACCACTAAATGAGCAAATAACACTTTTTTGAATGGAGAAAACCCTCTGCTTTTAATCGTCCTTGCTTATTTACTTCTAAACGCTGTGACTCAATTACAGCTATTGGAATACCTCAAATGTTTTTCCTATGCTTGGATGTCAGACTGTATTACAGAGGTACCGTATCCTAACCATTTCCGATTTCCACATATTTAGAGTTGAAAGATGAAGATTGGTGAGTTTACCAAGCGGGTTTAAGGATAATAATTAAGGATGATGGTTGATATTTGCCAACCCTGCAGGAGTTATGAGACTTTTCATTCATTTGTCATGGACACACATCTTAAAACTTCACATTTGAATCAGTTTTTAAGCATTCTTATATTATAATTAGAGCCTTTGTAAGTTGCTCATGTTTTAGCATTATTTGTGAAATAATTTCCATTAATGGCCATTTACACATGGCTGATCTTTTTATTCATCTTGTAATGAGTTAGCCCATTTCATTGCAAAAAAGATTAATGTATTTAATTGTAGGCATATTAGACTGAATATTTTTATGGTTAATGCTTCAATGCCAGATGTTCTCTTCCCCCAAATCTAAGTGCATTTTCCCTTGTTAAACTCTGGATGTTTGTATTTGTTTTGCTCTAGGTGTACCTTGTTCTGAGACCGATTATAAATTGTGGTCCCCGTCTGATGAACATGGGAATGAATGTTTGCTTGGTCGAAAAACTGTCTTCAAGCGCAGAGCCCCACATGCAACCTGCTTTAATGGGGAAGACTTTGACAGGCCGATTACAGTCAGCAACTGTTCCTGTACAAGGGATGACTATGAATGGTAATTAACAACGGCTAACAAGCTATACTGTACAAAAATAACAAGGAACCTTGGAAATTAGATTTTTTTTAAATACTGCTACAAGTATATTTTATTTTGGACATTAGCACTTTTTGTTATTCAGCAAAGTGTTGTTACAAATGAACCTTTGGATCTGTTTTTGCAGAGGTTTGATGTCATTCTTTGTAACATAATGTATAGAAAAATAAGTAATTCTGTGTCTTGCTATGTCATGAAGTCGGGAACGATTGGGTATATTATTGTGAAGACAGACACAAAATGCTGTAGTAACTCAGCGAGAGAACCAGCATCTCTGGAGAGAAGGAATGGTTGACATTTCGGATATTGGGACCTTTGTCAGAGGCTAGATCCTGCTGGGTATTATGCTATATTATGTTTTTACAGGACTTAACACTCTTTGAAAGATTGCTCTATTGTCCAACATTACAATGGAATAAAGAGTATCACAGATTTTAATTTATTCAGTTAATGCCATGTACTCTTAATTCACAGAATGAGACCATCTTAGCCATGCTGGTCAGGAAGAATGACCTCATTTTTGACATTTGACCTGTAACTGAGCAAGTCCAAAATCAAAGCTATTAAGTACACGTCCAATTGCTTATTAAATGTGATGAGGGTATCTGTTCTATTGTCATTCTGATAGCAAGACCCATATTTCTACCACCTCCATGGGTGAAAATGTTTTTCCTTGTTCATCTTGTAATCCTACCAACTACTTTAAATCTGTACACTTTTGTTTTACCTGTCTGCTAATAGAAATGGCTCATTCCTACTTGTAATCCCTCACACTTTTATATAGCACATTGTTTCCCCATATGGTCCACTCTTTATCAAAGAACACAATGCCATCCTGTCCAATCTCTCCACATGACTACAATTTTCCAGACCTGGCACCATTTTCATAAATCACATCTGTGTCCACTCCTGTACATTCATACATTTTCTGCCATGCCATCAGAGCGGTTTGCAGTAGTCGTGTTGTATTCTGTCTACGGTACCCTTCTTTACTGTTGTACCATGGCTAGAAAAGAAAAGTGTCCCGTATAACCTTTTTAATAGTTTAATATTAATCAAAAGTATTATTTATTGAAAACGCTTTTAAATATTGCTCTCTTTGTGTCACTTTTTTATCTGATCCTCTTAGTGACTTTGGTTTCAAGCTGAGTGAAAATTTGGCTTCCGAGATTTGTATCCCTGATCCAGAGTTCTTTGGCAATATGTCTGCTCCACCTATACCTTGTCCTGCTGGCACGACATACACACGAACAAAAGGGTAAGCATTTGCAAAGCCAAACACTGCTATTGAATCAACCATCAGCTTTTCATAGAATTATCATGTACTTGTATTGTGTAAACTCACAACCTCTAAATGCCCCAGGTGTTTGTGGGCCAATTGATTGCTTTCAAAATGTCTGTTTTGAATACTATTAAGAATTGTTGTTTAAGTAATTAATAAAGAATTACTATTTAAGTAATTCTCCAGGGTTAATACTTGATAGATCAATAATTGGTTTGTGTTGTAAGAATGATTGATTAGCAATGCCGTATAGTAACCGATTCAGATACAATGTGAGCTTGTTTCTTCCTTGTTTTCCCAGTTACCGTAAAATCTCAGGTGATACGTGTAGTGGCGGCGATGTTGAGGCTCGTTTAGAAGGGGAAATGCTGCCTTGTCCTGTGAACGGTAATTTGTAACTTTTTGTCAAGGCTGTTCAGCTTGGTGTGCCTTTCGACCAAGTGGAATACTAATATACTGGTAGGGAGACAATCTTGCATAATCATCAGTCTAAACCTGACTTCCACTGAAGTTTTTACATGGAAAAGTTTCTCTTTACAAGACATAACTTGTTGGGTAAATACATTTTCCCCCATTAGCAGAATTGTCAGCAAACTCCCCAAGTTCAATTTTGAGGAAAGAGACATGCAGGAGATTGGTATATTAAACAAATATATAAATGTATGGGATGGAATTGTGTTAATAAGTACTGTTGTTGCTAATTGGACCATGCCAATGGAAGAACGTATGCTTTTTTAAATAAATAATTGAAGATGAGTACATGTAAATTAAATTTTAAGATGTGAACAAATATCTAATAAAATAAAAAATGCATTTATCTTGAGCCATTAGTGTAGATAAACACAAAATGCTGGAGTAACTCAGCGGGACAGGCAGCATCTCTGGAGAGAAGGAATGGGTGACATTTCGGGTCGAGACCCTTCTTCAGACCCATTCCTTCTCTCCAGAGGTGCTGCCTGTCCCACTGAGTTACTCCAGCATTTTAAACAAGCATCTGCAGTTCCTTCCTACACTGTAGATAAGTAGTTTGAAATAATTTATGACACTGAGCCCGTATTACGATATATTACTGAAAGCCTGATCAATAGGCAAGTTGTATGGGTGGTTTTACATTGATGTACAGAGGGATGTTGGTGTCCAATTTCATAGCTCCTTGAAAGTGGCAGCACAAGTAGATCAAGTGGCAAAGGTGGCATATGGTTGCTTGCTCTCATATTGGGTCATTGAGTATAAGAGTCAGGAAGTCATGATGCAGCTTCAGCTTTGGGTAGGTTGCATTTGGAGTATTGTGTGCAGTTCTGGTCACTCCAATACAGGAAGGTTTGAAAAGGGTGCTGATGTAGTTTACCAGAATAATGCCTGGTTTCGGGAGTATTAGCTACACGGCGAGGTGTACAGACTTGGATTGTTTTTTCTGAAATGCCAGAGGTTGTGTGAATAGCGGGTTTAGATTACAGGTAGAGCATGGAAATAGGCTCTTCGGCCCTCCAAGTCGGCGCCAACCAGTGACACCCATACACTACTTCTATCCAACACACTGGGAACAATTTACAAAAGCCAATTAATCTACAATCCTGCACATCTTGGGAATGTGGAAGGAAACAGGAACACCCGGATAAATCACACATGATTACAGGGAGAATGTATAAACTCCACACAGATAGCACCCGTTGGCAGGATTGAACCCGGGTCTCTGGCGCTATGAAGGTGGGGGATGAGGAAGTTGTAAAGTTGCTGTCTCTTGGGGAAACTTTTAACATAGTTGTTTCATGCTGATGTTTGCTGGTGTTTGAATAAATAAATCTCTTTGCAGAGGTAAATGAATTCATACTTTATGCGTTGAGGAGCTCAATTCATCGTTACGACCTTGCCAAGGGTACAGATGAGGCACTGCCACTTCAGAACCTGCGAGGCACTGTTGCTTTGGATTTTGATTATGAAAACAATTGTGTGTATTGGGCAGATATTTCACAGCATATTATTCAGGTGAGTGCACTCTGTGCACATGTGAAGTAACGGCGTATTGTGCACGTACGTCTGCTTTAAATCAACAGGAAGTGGTACTATTTGACACCTTATTGATGGTAAACACCAGGAGTAACTAAATTATAGTTTGCATCGTTTTACTGTGTGCCTCCCAGTAATGTCTGCAGTATTCAAGTTGAGGTTGAAGTTGTAATTTCAAAATGCTGTGTGGAATGTATCCAAAGCTCCAAACATCCCATTTCTGCATTGCTCAATATTCTGATACCGCCTGAAAGAATGAATTCATTTCTCAAACAATTTGCACGTAATAAATTAATTTACTTTGAATGTGTTAATATACCTTGTTACATTTTGTATCTTAGATACATTTGTAAATATCAGGTACAGAACTGTAATCTGGATAGTATAACCCCCGTCAAACAGGGATCAACTTTAATCCCCAATGTTGCAGAATGACTGCATCTCCTTCATTTTTGAGAATTGAGACCTCAGTGAAAAAGCTTGGTGGCACAAGGACAATTTGGACTAGTCGCCCAAAGAGTCGTACCTTTTTCTGGTCGCTGCTGGATTTTCAAAATGTTGATAATTTTCGGAGACCTGCTGCGACTATGACGGGTGCCGGCAAGTGGGACAGGCCCTTAAATGACACACTTTCATTTAGGGAGTCTACTGAAATTTGTAGGAATTTTCCAAAAGAGATCCTACGTTTTTAGACCAGAATATCTTAACGACATTGATATAATGTCGTCGTTTAAATTGAGTTGAATTTGGTGCATTTATTTACAAAGTGTATTTATAACATTTTACATAATATCTTGGCAGAAGTGGATGGTGAAATCTTTCTTCGAGAGGTCTAGTAATATGTAATACTGAGGCATTGCTAGTATATGATTGCGCTGTAAGATTACTGTTGTAATTTAGTCATTGGTATTCTCTTTCCTCAGCGTTTGTGCCTAGATGGGAACTCTGGCCAGGATATAATAATCAAGGATGGCTTGCAGGCTGTGGAAGCTCTGGCCTTTGACTCCATTAGCCGGCTTCTGTACTGGATAGATGCTGGAGCAAAGAAACTCGAGGCAAGTCTAGTGCGTGTATGGCATAAGTATGAAATACTTCTAAAACTTAGAATGCATTAAATGTTTATATTCCATTTACTTCATAGTTGGTGACCAAGCATGAATGGGGAAGGAAGAAAGTGGGTGGAGAGGGCAGAAAGTGATTTGTTGGGAGACTAATTGTAATGATTAGAACTGAAGAAGCATTGCAGCTGGATGTTTGTATTTAGGTGGCATTTAAAAATAATATATGGACAACTCGGTGTAACCCGTTTTAGTTTGTCATTACGATGACTGATAGATATCCTCTTGCATTGTAGTGTTTTATGATTCCAATGAATAAATTAAATGTCTTATTGCAAACAATTTGGCATCAGTTCATTCCACAGCAGCAAGTGCAAACTCCAATCTCATTTGGACACTAACAAAGCTTAAGGAGCTCCATAAATACACATTTTATTTTAATTACTCATTAGGTTTCTAACCCTGATGGCGACCTTCGTCTCACTCTCTTGAATTCCACTACATTGGACCGTCCAAGGGCTCTTGTACTAGTTCCCACTTTAGGGTAAGTTTTGAAAATATTTGAACTTGTGTCCTTGTATGTTTAATATCATTTATTGGGATATGAAGATCAATAGATTGCTGTGGAGAGTTACATTTCTCATTTGGGGAAAATGACTTTCAAAATTTCATGCAGATTCCACAGTAGTTCTAACCAGCAAATCTTTACAACTTTGACCTGAAGCCCTTTTGTGCACAAGCAAATAAGACATCAATGCACTTAAAAGTGCTCTAAATATTTTGCTGGTTCAATCTGGGATCTTTTTGTTTTTTAATCTTCCTATACCATGGTGAACAATTATGTGATAATCAGATATCCTGGGCTGATTACACCCGACCTACATTAATTCCTTTTTGTACTGGCACTCTCCTTGCAAATACAGACCACTTCTGTACTTGAAAATAAAGTCTTACTATAATGTCTAAACTATGGTGAGATCAGTTGCCATTGAATTAGAGTTAGACACAAAATGCTGGAGTAACTCAGCGGGACAGGCAGCATCTCTGGAGAGAAGGAATGGGTGACGTTTCGGGTCGAGACCCTTCTTCAGACGTGTGCCTAAAACAAAATTCTGTATGTTGATGTTTTTATGAAGCTCCAAGTAGTTATATTCATTTTGGTGTTTGTCAAGTTGGCAAATGGGATTATAGCTTAGCCACATGAATGAGTTGGGCAGAAAGGCTTGTTTCCGTGCTGTAATACCCCATGGCTCTAAGCTGGCTCCATGAATTTAAATTTTCATTACACTATTTTACACTAGAGGGTGCTGATAGACATTATACGCTGAATTTATTTGCACCATCCAGTGGATCAAGGTGGTATTACAAGAGGTATTGTATGCAGCTTTTTATAGACCAAACTGCTTTCCTTTCCTAAGTCCTTGTATGTTTAATATCATTATTGGGATATGAAGATCAATAGATTGCTGTGGAGAGAGTTGCCATCACCATCTTGATTTGATGGTCCATTTATTTAGTGAGCTGTTTGGATGCATAGAGCATGTCTGTTATCAACAGAGCTCATTTAGATTTAAAATACCGTGACCTCGTGCCCTCATTTTTGATGTTGAAAGTAAAAGTATGGGGTGAGGGTTGGAGACGGATGTCCAATCCGCAACCTCTATGTTGTTCATGTGGAGATCCAGTAAGATTTATATTGTCCACATTTAATAGAACTTATTATATAAACTTGATTTGGATGACTGGACTGATGGGAGGCAGAAGACTCGGGTACACTCCAGGTTCCTAAGCTGTTGTCTTTGTAGTTTTGTGGTTTCTGGGGGGAAAGGTGCAAGTGGCAGGGAGATGTAGATAGACTCATTGGGCCATTGGAATTGGAGAAACAAGGCGCAGCGCATTTAAGGATGGCGGACAAGTGGAGGATATGCTATTAATGATAGACTTCTGAAAAACATTGAGAAGCAGAGAGATAATGGAAAGCATGTGCATTCATCTGAAGTAGCCATAAATGCCATGTTAAGATGGTGCACATAGTGCTTCATATTGGCCAGGGCCCAGGGAGGTTATTTTGGAAGGTACACAAAAATGCTGGTTAAACTCAGCGGGTGCAGCAGCATCTTTGGAGTGAAGGAAATAGGCAATGTTTCGGGCCGAAATGTTGCCTATTTCCTTCGCTCCATAGATGCTGCTGCACCCGCTGAGTTTCTCCAGCATTTTTGTGTACCTTTGATTTTCCAGCATCTGCAGTTCCTTCTTAAACACGAGGGATGTCAGGACTGTCTTATGAAGAAAGACTGGATAGACTTGGTTTATACTCTCTAGAATTTAGGAGATTGAGAGGGGATCTTATAGAAACTTACAAAATTCTTAAGGGGTTGGACAGGCTAGATGCAGGAAGATTGCTCCCGATGTTGGGGAAGTCCAGGACAAGGGGTCACAGCTTAAGGATAAGGGGGAAATCCTTTAAAACCGAGATGAGAAGAACTTTTTTCACACAGAGAGTGGTGAATCTCTGGAACTCCCTGCCACAGAGGGTAGTCGAGGCCAGTTCATTGGCTATATTTAAGAGGGAGTTAGATGTGGCCCTTGTGGCTAAGGGGATCAGAGGGTATGGAGAGAAGGCAGGTACGGGATACTGAGTTGGATGATCAGCCATGATCATATTGAATGGCGGTGCAGGCTCGAAGGGCCGAATGGCCTACTCCTGCACCTAATTTCTATGTTTATGTTATTTTGGAAATGGAAAACATTGATTAGTTGTACATTTCTGGTCGTCATCTGTGAGGAGAGATGTGAAAGCACTTGGGAGGTACGGAGCGGATGAACTGGGACACTGCCAAGACTGGAAAATATTCGTTCTGTGGCAGGATTGACTGCTTGTTTTCTTTGGAACAGTGAAGGCTGAGGGAAAATTAGTTGATACATAAAATTAAAAGGGCTTACACAGATGAGATAGCAAGGGTTTGTGTCACTTAGCTGAGCATCAATAACAAGGAAGGAACAATATCAAGCGTTCTTCTAAACAGTTGAAAAGCAAGTTGGGAATTATTGTCACTGCGAGTGATTGGCAATGACCCCGTATTGCATTGAAAGTACTTGGCTATGTGTTTGATGGGCTGTAACCTTGACTGGCAACAACTGGAAAAGTACATTAGGATAGCACTTTTATGCCAGAATTTATGTTATAGTATAGATCCCATAATCTCCTAATGTGGTGTGAATTTCTTTGAACCTAGTTTGTGCAAGAAGGCAAATTATAACTGTCTTGTAAATCTGTCTTTAGACTGATGTTTTGGACAGACTGGGGAGAAGATAAAGTTGGAATTTACAAGAGTGAGATGGATGCATCACACCCCACTCGACTCATTTCTGATGGTATTAAATGGCCCAACGGGATTACCGTGGATGGATCTTGGATCTACTGGACTGAAGCTTATGTTGATCGTATTGAGAGAGCAGATTTAAATGGTGGCCAGAGATCAGTACTAATACAGAACCTTCCTCATCCATATGCTATCAGTGTCTTCAAGGTAAATGGCCAGTGGCTGTTCAGAATGATATTTGAAATGTGATACTTATCAAATCAAATGCTGATGTAGTCTCATACATGATTCAGAAATGTAGCTGTGAAACTATCCACTTTTGGTATTTTAAGCTTCTTTAGCATTGAAATAAACAAGCACGTGATTCTCCTTTTCTTAAAATTAGTTCTTTAATTTTCTGGAGTTTTGTTAAGATTTTCAAAAGCAAGCACCGAAGCAAAAGTGTAATGGGTTAGTGCTGGATGACATTCTCTGGCAAGTCTGTCTTCATGAGCAATTCTGGCTAATAGGCTTTTATTTTTAATACTTATAAATGAATAGCATCTTTCAGTGCCTCAACCAGTCTAATGCTCAGCAAAGTAAAATTGAATTCAACTTGCTGTTGTAATGTAGCAAATGTTTTTGTCAAACTTCTTAACAACAGAAACGGGATAATCACCAGATAAACTTTTTTTGTAAGATGTTAATTGAAGGGTCAATATTGGTCAGATCACTGAGAATAATTGCCCTGCCCTTTTGTTATCATGAATTGTTGCCTCCACATAAAAGGTCAGAAAGAACCAAGATTTAAGATCTCTTCTTAAAAATGGCGTCGTCAGCATTGCGGTATTCCCTCTGTATCAGGTTAATATTTATGCTTAAATCTTTGGCATGGGACTCGAATGCGCATCCTATTGATTTGGGTGAAGATTCACTGATGAATCGTAGCTGTATAGGACTGAAACCATCAGGCTAGTGTCCACTGGAAGCAACACTTCGGACACCTCCTGAACTGCAACTATGTCCTTGATGTAAGTGCCCTGGTCTGGATTCCAAAGCAACCTATTTGGTTCGGTCTTGCTGCCACTAATAACAAGTCAAAGTTCATATCACAGCTGTAAAAAGCAGCAATGTCTCAGGAGCCGATGGTACTTGAAGATTGGTGGTGAGTCCATAACCTTGTGATCTTGCCAGATTTGCATGTGTTAGGGATGATGGTCCCATAGTCGTGTCTGTCTGCAAGAATGGAGACAAGTTTGGCTATAGGAACTGCAGCGATGTCTCTGTGCTGTCTGGTACAGGGAAAATTATTGCCAGGATCCTCATCGACTGCTGCCTCCAGGTAGCTGAAGAGTTGCTTCCCAAATTCCAGAGTGAATTCTGTTTGTCTTAATGCACAGCAGACATGATCTTCATGACCTAACAACTCCAAAAATATAAATACATGATGCAATTGCTGTCCATCGCTTTCCTCAACCTTTCCAACCTCAGAGGATGAGTTGTAGAATGCAGATGATGCTTGCGTTTGCACACATTTGGAGGCCAATCTCGAAGTCATTATTGGTCCATTCACTGAAGCTTATGATAGGATGAGCCTTACACTCAGCATATACAGGAAAAGTACAGACCTCCACCAGTCTGTCGACCTTGCAAAATACTGCACTTTGACAACAAAGATTCACGGTGAGACACTGGAAAAACATTGACTGCTTCCCTTTTCTCTGCTAAACTGTAGTCTAATTTAAGTTAACGTAAAGATCCCAGAACACTAATTGAAATAAAGTATTACATTCTGCTACTGCCCTGATCAACTTTTTCAGCTCAGCCAGGATCTTCTGTTGACTGGTTCACTCGCTTAATGCTTGTTAGACTTTGGGTTGTGTATTTGCCTACCATATTACATAAGACACTGCAATTCAATAATTATGAGTGTGAGGTTTCATGAGATTGTGGAATACAAGGATAGACTTGTAATGAACGTGAGTTTTTTAGTGAGGAAGTTTCAATAATATGAACAGTATACTTCCAATAAATATTGAGTCTTGGATATTCAATACTCTTTTTAGGATCAAATCTACTGGGATGATTGGTCAAAGCTGAGCATCTTTCGAGCGTATAAGCATGATGGCTCGGGTGTGGAAACCTTGGTTACTGGTTTAACTGGAGTAATGGATATGAAAGTTTTCTACAAGGGCAAGACTACAGGTAACACCTGTACAGAATCTTTCTGGATGTAACATTTGCTCTGTTTACTTTGGTGCCTGCCAGCAAAATATGTAGAGTGCTGAAATATGTTTTAGTATCACCAAAAACATAGATGAGAAGTTACGGGAAGTCCTGGAAAACAAAGTAAATTATTATTGGACGATCTAATTTTGTGCATCAAAGATCGTACATCAGCAGGTCACCGAAGTGTCTGGGCATACTTCCAGTGGGAGAATTAAAGTTAACAATTTATTATGGACATTTTTGTTTCCTGTATTGCAGATACGTACATTAGCAAAATTAAATTGCAAAACACAATATTTTACAAATGTCCAGTAGATCTAATTGCATCAGTCAGTCCTTCACTAGGCATGTATCAGTTAATAATAAATGAGTAAGAAAGAACTACAGATGCTGGTTTAAGTCGAAGGTAGACAGTAACTCAGCGGGTGAGGCAGCATCTCTGGAGAGATGGTTGCTGAACTCTCGTCGGAGAGAGGAGGAGAACTTCTTCAATGTAGACATACCTTGAGGGGATTTCGCAGCGGAGTGGACGAAATGTGTAAGAAAGAACTGCAGATGCTGAAGAAGGGTCTCGACCTGAAACGTCGCCCATTCCTTCTCTCCAGAGATGCTGCCTCACCTGCTGAGTTACTCCAGCATTTTGTGTCTACCTTCAGTTAATAATAAATTGCATTTGTATGGTGCACTTAAATATAGAAATAGTTGCAAGCTGCTACATAGAAGTGTTATCGGGAAACAATTCGTACAATGCCAAAAAAGGATAGTAAAAGTTTAAATCAGAAAAGATGAGTTTTTAAGAGGGTGTTTGATGAGAGGTTCAGGAAAGGAATTCCAGAGTTTTTTACTCATACAGTTGAAGGTATTGACACCATTCATGAGGCCATGGGAGTTGAGGAAGTGCAGGAGCCTGATGGAGTGAAGCAGTTCTCTGATGATTGTAAGTCTGTGCTGCAGGATCTGTACATTTATATTTAATGTTATGCTGGCTGTAGGTGGACTAGCTGGTGACTATTATGAATATGTAGAATAATTTGGGGCACGTGTACACCTAATTATTGTAAGTGACTCAAAGTAGCTTTGTTTTACATTATGTACATGTATTAGGCCACTCGAGTATTTCTGAAGATTCGAGCCAGCTTTGAAAGAGGGGGAGAGAGAGAGAATAGGTGTACGCATGCTTTCACATCTGAAAAGAGAAAGGATTGGGCGATGTTCAGATTTACACTCTCAAATTATTGCTTGTAATTTTTCTAAGATATTTTAAATTCCTTTTAAAGGCAGCAATGCATGTGTATCAAAGACCTGCAGTTTGCTTTGTCTTCCAAAGCCAAATGGGAAACGATGTGCATGTCCCGATGGAGTGAAGAGCTTGGTTTTGCCAAATGGGAATGTTGGTTGTGAATGTCCACATGGTTATTCTCTCAAGAATACCACCTGTGTGCGACAAGGTGAGTGCCTTGTAGCTAGTTATCTTTACATTCTGTGTAATGGCCCACAATGTCATTTATTTATTAGATTCAAATACATTATGATAGAAATTAGTTGAAATATTGCCATGCTCCTGGTGATCATTTCTACGGAAAATGTATATGTGCATCTAATCTTTATATATCTCCTTCCATTACCCATCATCACCATTCAAGACATTAAGACTACATAAGAAGATAATAAAACTACACAATAAAATAATAAGACTGCATTAAAATAAAAGTAAAACTATGAAGATAGCATGTAAACAACCTGTACATTTACGACAACAAGGAAGTCGAGCACAGTTTGGACAGCGCTGCAATGAGAATCTTATTAATATTAGACAATAGGTGCAGGATTAGGCCATTTGGCCCTTCGAGCCAACACCGCCATTCAATGTGATCATGGCTGATCATCCCCAACCAGTACCCCGTTCCTGCCTTCTCCCCAAATCCACTGACTCCGCTATTTTTAAGAAATTATATTATATTAATAATTAGGAATTTGCATCATAAAATAAATTGTCTGCCTGCAAAGATGACAACCAATTTGCAAATACTTTCATAACCATAGAATTGTGTTTAAGAAGGAACTGCAGATGCTGGAAAATCAAAGGTAGACAAAAGTGCTGGAGAAACTCAGCGGGTGCAGCAGCATCTATGGAGTGAAGGAAATAGGCAACGTTTTGGGCCGAAACCCTTCTTCGGACCCTTGTGTTGTTAAGGCAATGGTGCAGATTTATTTCTCGCCATCGTAGTGTAATTTCCTTATGCCAGTAGTGAGGAAGTGATCCAGCGAATCTTCATTGATAACTCATTGGGTTTAGTGGCCCATCATATGTGGAATTAGCTGGTAAAGAACTGAAGGATTTTTCTGCTTGACTGGCTAGTAAAACCAAGATCCATTGCCAGTCCTCCGGAAATTGACTGTTGAATTAGTTGTGAAATGGTATTCCACCAAAATTGGGCTGTGGCTCAATGATGGGTGTGGGTGATGTAATTCAGGAGAAGAACCAGACATATCTAAACATTGGCTATCAACCTGCAAAGAGCAACTTTTGTGTATTTGTATTGCATTACAGAGCATAATTGCACCCCTAACCAGTATGAATGCTTCAATGGAAAATGTATCAGCAGTATTTGGAAGTGTGATCATGATGATGACTGTGGTGACTTCAGTGATGAAACGGATTGCCGTAAGTACCACCTGAATTTAATAACTGATAAATATTATGTAACTTTCTGAAATAATGCTAAAATAACAAATTTTTTCAGAGCGTAACTAAAACTTGTGAGTTGTAGTGTAAGGTGTCACCTTACAACTTTATCCTTTTCACCAGATGTTTCCTTTAGTATGCCAAGCATGTTGTTTATGAAACTCATTGTGCTTACCGGTTTAATAGAAATTCAGCCGTTCTGTGGTTTGTTTTTTTGGTGTCCTGGTAAAACGGGGTGCCAATTTTTAATCTTATGTACAAACATTGATTGGTAAACATGAATCCTTTTTACCTGTTTCACAGCCACGGGAGTGTGCGATGTCAACTCTCAGTTTAAGTGTAAATCTTCGGGGATATGTATTCCAGCAGCATATGTGTGCGATCGTGAAGATGACTGTGGAGACAATAGTGATGAGGAGCATTGCTGTAAGTGGTTTAATATCATTATCCACATTTCTGAATAATTATCTTCTGCCATATTGTTATGGCCGGCCTTCACTTAAAAATCGAAGTTGGGTCAAGTCAAGTCACTTTTATTTCTATAGCGCATTTAAAAAACAACTCCCATTGACCAAAGTGCTTTACATTGGTGGAGGTGCTAACGTTACACAACATTGGTTCATAGATTAAGTACATACATAAATACATACATATAGCCCTCCCTCAGAGGACGTCAAGAAAGGCTTGAGAGTTGTACATTTCCATTTGAGAAATTGCTGTTATGTCGAAGATGAGAGGCAAGGCTCTGTACTGCCATGGAACCTTCCACATAAATATCCCATTGTGGGGAAGCTGAAATCTTTAAAGGACTTTTCAACCTTAATCCCAGAAGACAAACTGAGATGTTTGAACTTTTTAAATTCACCATTCTAAAAGTAATCTTAAATACTAACTCCATAATCCTTGCAATAGCTCTGTTTTCTTTAGAATGTGGACAGAGAAATCCCTGCATTAGATCCAACCTAATACAGGTTTCTGCACCTGATTGCTTCATAGTTGTGTCCAAGAAGACGGCAATACTGCAGCACAGTCGTGCAGTCGCGGTTGAACAGTTGCCGTCAACTTCTGACTGCGTTTGTGACCATATATGTGAAGTCTCAACCTGATAATCGTGTGGGGAAAAACGTCCTATCATCCTGCAAAGTCCAGCCCAATGGTAAACACTGCCCAGTCCATCATGGGTACTGACCTCCACACCATCAAAGAGATCTACAAGCATCGCTGCTTCAAAAAGGCAGCCAGCATCATCTGAGATCCACACTATCATGGCCAAGCTCTCCCCTCAATCCAAATGCTCAGGAGCCTGAAAACTCCAAGGTCCAGGTTCAGGAGCAGCTTCTTTCATACAACCACCAGGCTATTAAACACAACAATGAAGATGGTTTTATTGTCATATGTCCCAGATAGAATACTGAAATTCTTACTTGCAGTCTTAATTTACTTAATTTCCTAACAGGCTTCGAACTATATAGGGTAGGGGGATATATATATATTAGAGTTAGACAGTGTTTAGTCCCACCTGCCTGCGTTTGGCCCATATCCCTCTAAACCAGGCCAATCCATGTAACTGTCTAAAGGTTTCTTAAACATTGTGATAGTGCCTCTCTCAACTACCTCCTCCAGCAGGTATATAAAAATACACACAGACGCACACTCACAGATGCATAGACACAAAGGCACAGACTCGCAAAGGCACAGACGGATACACACAGATTCGCAAAGGCACAGGCACATATACACACACAGATTCACAAAGGCACAGGCACATATACACACACAGATTCACAAAGGCACAGGCACATATACACACACAGATTCACAAAGGCACAGACGGATACACACAGATTCGCAAAGGCACAGGCACATATACACACACAGATTCACAAAGGCACAGGCACATATACACACACAGATTCACAAAGGCACAGACACATATACACACACAGATTCACAAAGGCACAGTCACATATACACACACACACACAGACTCACAAAGACACAGACAATTTTGGGACATATGACAATAAAACACTCTGACTTGTTATAAATGCCTTGCACTTTAAACTCATCTCCACCAGGGGGCATGCAGCAACCTCTATCTGATCAAGTACAGCAGCTGTACAGTTTCCTGGATGGCCCATTCCTTTCCTGTGATTTCAGATCTTCCACATCCCCTTTGCTAAAATCGGTCAAGTTTGATGGGAGGAGCCTAGATCATGTTTTATATTCCAGTTCTAACGTATCACAAAATTGTATCCTGCTCCAATATAATTTAACCTGTTTTAAGATGGAAGAGAAATTTGAATTTAACCAATTGGAGGTTAATCCTGATCCTTCCCATACAACATGGGCAATAGATCAATTTTTATCAAGGTTTTTGTTGAGAAGTTTGTACTAAATGGTGTTATTTCTTAGAACATACAACAACAAGCCCTTCAGCCCACAATGCCTGTGCTTTCTTGCTGCCAATTTGAACTAATCATGTCTGCTCCCACACTTGCCCAGGCAGCATGTTTTTGCATCACGAACTTTGTGAAATGCAACAGATTCCTTGTAACCTACTGAGGAACATTAGCATTGGCTCCCAGTCAAAAATTAAAAATGTTGAAATAGACTATGAATACACCTTTTAAATAAGGATGTCTTTATTATTATTATAAATAGCCAGTCAATGACTAGTTATTTATTCTGTTGCAAAATTGTTTTCCCCATTTCTTAGACTCAACCTGCAAGTGATGAAATAAAGTTATTTTAACTACAGGCTGCAAGAATTTGTTTTTTTCTTAAAGTTTAGGGATAAACAAATAAGATGTCTAATTTTGTGGTGTGGCAATGTTGTCCCTTGGCTGTTCATGTGGACAATAATTTATTAGCTCTAAACAATTGGGTTTTATTCTGTTCATAAAGTATAGCCAACTATCAAATCAAGCATTTAGATTTGACAGTGTGTTCACCTGATATAAAATATTTATTAATATAAGGTTAAATAACTGCACTGGGTTACATTGCCATCAATCCATTTGAGTTGAGAAATATCTTGTGGCTTTTCTTAAAGTAATAAGTGTGCAGATATATTAATTCAGTCGAAGATAGACACAAAATGCTGGAGTAGCTCAGCGGGACAGTCGGCATCTCTGGAGAGAAGGATTGAGTGACATTTTGGGTCGAGACCCTTCTTTAGACTGGCCTGAACCGGTCTGAAGAAGGGTCTCGACCTGAAACATCACCTATTCCTTCTCTCCAAAGATGCTGCCTGTCCCGCTGAGTTGCTTCATGCTTTTGTGTCTATCTCCAGTTTAAACCAGCATCTGCAGTTCCTTCCTATAAATTCAGCCTGCTGTTATTACAATTTTCCTTTCTCTGAACGTCAACAGCATTTAATACCTGTACCAGTGATGAGTTTACTTGTGCCAATGGCTTGTGCATCCGAAAGTCATGGATATGTGATGGGGACAATGATTGCCGAGACTGGTCAGATGAAGCAAACTGCACCTGTAAGTAACAACGTACTTGTGGCAACTTGCTTCAACTTCATTTATTCCTGATTATTTAAATTGTCCTCTAGCAGAGTAATGTAATATTCACTCAGCTCAATTTGGAAAATGTTCAAATTGGGTTTAAAAATAAGCGTTTCTTTTCAAAATACCACAGTTAATTTCCAGTCCATTGGTCATTCATTTGGTTCATATGCGTTTCAGCTCCAGCTTCCACAATGAAGCACGAGAGCCAGGACTCAGAAATAGATTACAATACTTTTGAGAGATAAATCCAGTAAAGTTATGGTTATTAAATTTGCTCATTTTAAATTTTGTTTCATTTTGGCAAATAGATTTAGCTATTTAAGAATTGGCTGGAGCATAGGAAATATATTTTAAATTTTCAATTGCGTATGTTTACACTTATGTAACAATGAGAACCAGTATGTACAAGACCACAGAATCCGTGTGAGGTTTTGGATGTCAAGGGGTATTGAGGGTTGGATTAAAAAATAAAAAAGAAGCATGTGTATGGATAAGGGAATAATGGCGAGCGAGGCATGTTTGGAATATAAGAAATGTAGGGAGCTACTTAACAGGGAAATTAGAAAGGCTAAGAGGGGTTACAGAAAATCGCAGGCAAGATTAAGGTAAATTTGAAGTGATTTAGAGGGAATCTGAGGGGAACCTCCTTCATTCAGAGAGTGCCAAGTACCTGGAGTGTACTGCTTGAGAGAGGTTGAAGGTGGTTTGCTGATAGGAGTGTCCAGATGAGCACTTAAATCACATGTGCATAGAAGGCTATGCACCAGGTGCTGGGATATAGTGTAAACAGAGATATTCACTGGTTGGTTAAGGCAAGTTGGACTGAATGGCCCGTATCTATACTCTATGATGCTGTGACTCTGCTTTGAGAAAACTCTGCAATTTATTGAAAATCGGGAGCTAATCCATCTCATGTCGCTTGATGAAATTTCACATTTGAATGTTTTCAACACGACACTTTCAAAAGTAGCAAATTCAATTTATGTAGCACTGTAAAGTATCTGCTCCATTTGACACTTAAGCCATAGCTATTCATTTCATTGAAAACCACTGCCTTCTATGTGAAGAATGAAGTTTGTCAAAATTGCACCTTTCCTGTAATATGTAGCAGAGCAGAAATGCATTGTTATCTCTGGCAGTGTGTATAATGATATTGATGATTTTTTGGTACATTCACCAACACAAATATTTTCTTTAGCCACTAATAAAAGCTGTGACCCTCGCTACTTTACATGCCGTAATGGTAACTGCATCCAGCGTGATTGGTTGTGTGATGGGGATGACGATTGTTTCGATGAAAGTGATGAAGATGTTACTCTCTGTGGTAAGAATCCTGTGGGATGTCTGTGGTATTCGTGTCTTTTTGTGTCTTAGCAGTACAGTCTGGAATTTGATAATATTTAACTAAAATATTTTAATAGTTTAACTAAAATATTTTAATAGTGTCCAAAGTTCAGACCAGGTAATAGTCTTTTGTGTTTGAATCAAAAGCAGGTTCTGAATGTCTCTGTCTGCCTGTGTATTGTATATAGATGTATATATGAGTGCAGGTGGAAGATAAGATAAACAGGAAATAACAATACAAATGGTTTAAACTTACAAAACACAAAATGTCAACATGGTTTTTACTTATTTAATAGGTTAAATTACAGTTTAGCAGAAGAAAGCAAATAATTTTGAATATTTCTCACAGTCTAATTTATGAAAATAATCTTAGTAGATATGGTTGTGATTTATTGGCCTTGCAAATGAAGGAGATGAATTTTAGTCACTTTGGTCGTGTGATGATTGATCTTGGAATTGTTTGATAACTTGCTCTAATGATAAATGGCCTAAACTGATATTAACATTTCATAGTTAATTTGACCAACTGTTAAATGTTGTTCCTTTGTTTAAGAAAGGAACTAGAGATAATCCAGGAATTTACAGACCCCTGATCCTCATGTCAGTGGGAAGGAAGCTACTGGAAAGGGTTCTTTGGGATGGGATATACTCGCACTTGGAAGAGTATGGGACAATTGGGGAACAGGTAGAATGGCTTTAGATCACGTCTTGCAAACGAGGTGACAAAGGTGAAGGGAGGGTATTGGATGGCGTCTGCATGGACTTTAGTAAGGCATTTGACAGGGTCCCTTATGGTAGGCTGACCCAGAAGATTAAGAGTGCAGGAAGAAATGGTAGATGCTGGTTTAAACCGAAGATAGTCTCAAAAAGCTGGAGTAACACAGCGGGACAGGCAACATCTCTGGAGAGAAGGAATGGGTGACATTTCGGGTCGAGACCGTTCTTCCGAATCGTCACCTATTCCTTCTCTCCAGAGATGTTGTTTGTCCCGCTGAGTTATTCCAGCTTTTAGTGTCCAGAAGATTAAGATGTGTGGGATCCACTGTGACTTGATAGTTTGGATTCAGAACTGGTTTACCAATAGAAGACAATAGTGATGGAAGGGTGTTAATCTGGCTGGAGGTTTGTGACCAATGGTTTTCCACAGGTTTAATGGTGGAACGTCTGTTTATTACACATAACATATGGAAACTGCTTGGACAAAAATGTAGATGGGTTGGTTAGCAAGATTGCAGACGTCAACAAATTGGTGTCGTTGTGGACAGTGAAGAGGCTGTCAAAGGATATAGCTAATGTAAACTAGTTACAGATAAGGGTGGAGAAACGGCAGCTGGAGTTTAATACGGGCAAGTGTGAGGTCATGCACTTTGGGAGGTCACAGGTAAGGGGAGAGTATACAGATATTGGCAAGATGCTTAACAGCATTGAAGTACAGAGAGGTTGTGAGGTCCAAGTCCACAGCTCCCTTAAAGTAGCAATACAAGTAATGCCAAAGAAGACAACTGGTATGTTTGCCTTCATTTCTTGAGCCAATGAGTACAACAGTCAGGAAATCATACTGCAGCTTTATATAATATTGGTTAGGTCGAATTGGGCAGAAGGGATTAGTTTAACTTGGTATCACATTCAGCACAAAATTGTGGGCCAACGTTCTGAGTCTTTGTTTTGCCCAGCTGTTCAGTATTATGACAAATGAAACAATCTGAATCTGAATTATGAAGATCTCACTGTGTGCAGAAATGATTTTTGTTTCGCTTTTCACATCTATTTTCATTTTTCAATTTGGTCTCATTACTAGTAACAGGTACATTAAGAAAATACTAGCTTAGTTTTGTAACTATTTGTAAAAATCAACATAATATCAGAATAGTGTTGGCTAATTAGTACATATAATAGAAGCTAAACATGCTCTTTTGTTTCCAAAATGTCGATGTATTTTCTTCTCAATCGTATGCTATCATGCAGAGAAGACGGGTTGCATTGGATTTAAATGTAAAAATGGTACATGTATTGGAATGGCTGAACGTTGCAATGGTGTCACAGACTGTTCAGATGGATTAGATGAACAAAACTGCAGTGAGTACTTTTACATTTATTTAAAACAATGACTTCAACTGTCTACTTTCAATGTACTTAAGTGTCTAGAATGGCAATTGAATTGCTTAGGCATGGATGCCTAGAGACTAAGTACTGTGCAAGGAGATCAATATGAAAGAACCACTGGTCAGTTAGAACCAGATGGGCAGAATGGCCTCTTCCCCTGCTGTACAATTCCACAGCTCCATAATTATACATACATAATTCAGTTTGGCTGGTCTGTAACATTGAGATTGGAATAGCAATACATAGCACATTGGTGTATTAAAAACTCACATAATATTCTGTATAACATGATTGTATATTAACATTTTAGATGAGTTAAAATAAAATTGATTATTTATGCAGAAGTAGAAATTATTGAAAAATCTTTCTCTATTATCATAGATAATAATGGACAAGTAATTTTTGGTCAAGGGAATTTAAGGTTCTACTTTGATTTGTATGTGGGATTCTTTTACATTTTACATAGTTAGATTCTTGCACTCCTTACTTCCCAATACTGTTTCTGAATTCCCAAGATTCAGGTGACTGCACTGTAGTTATTTTTCCTTTCTACCTTTCAATATAATCTGTTATAAATGCACAATGTAAAATTCATGGAATGCACATTCGATGTTCCAACCCAAGGGAATGCAGTTCCCACTTTCCCAGACATGAATAATAAGATTTTCCTGCATTTTCAAATGGCTTGAGATGATTTTCATGTAGGCTCTGTAGAAGTGAGAGTTGCTGCTGTGTTTAAATATTAAACCTGAATGTTACCATGGTTCCTTTTATTAATTTTGCCAGACCCATTATGCTCTCGGAATTTTGAGTTCGCCTGCAAGAATGGACGTCAGTGCCTGCCGAAAGAGATGGTTTGTGACGGAACCCGGCAGTGTGATGATGGTTCCGATGAAGATCCAAATCACGCGTATTGTAGTATGTTCTCTTCAGTATTCTCTATCATATTAAAACCATATACGGCAAAATCTGTAGACCATGATTTGCTGATTGAATTGATGTTCTCCCATGTTGTCAAATTGGATGACCATTTTGGGGAAGAAAATTGTTCCCCCTTGTACTCCTTGTGGCCATTCTACATATAGGTATTGCAACCAGGTGGGAATCGACTTCCATAACTTTGGATAGTGTTACATCCAAGACAGATCATTAACTAGTCTGCATGGGTCAATTGAGCAGTCAGCAGGAGTAAGAATTTTAACAAAATAACTGTACCGTTGTTAGCATTTAAATCAATTATCGAGCCCTGCACGCTATCCTGGCTGAGATTAGTGTCATCAACACATTGGGCATCAATTCTCATGTATGCTGATTTCATTTGGCTTTATAATCAGCCGATAGTACTGTTCACTGAGAAAATTTCATAACCATTTTAAAACTTTTGCTTTGTGAAACTTTTTCCACCCCCTTCTCGTACTTGGTTTTGTTGAGACTAAATGTCTGCTGAAGTAGGATGTATCCACACAGACTAAAAGTGCAAGTAATGCCCCATCCTAAAGTTATTTTCACAACTGACTGTAATCTACAGTTATGCTTGTATGCATGAGAAACATTCAACTCAAACCAAGCATGTCCCAGAATAACAAAGATAATTGGTAAAATACCGACTGGTGTTAGGAATTTGAAGAATGCATAGAAAATCTCAGATTACATAAATGTTCTTTTGTTCTCCTGTTTGCAGCATTGGTCAGGAAAAAAATACTGAATCACGAGTTCAATCCAAATGTGACTCAGTTTTTCAACAGTAAATGTAACTTTTGGAGTTGAAACCGATCCATAGCTGGAAAACAGAAAAAGGATATCAAAAATTAATTAGTTGGTGGGGTTTTGACATCAGCGATGACATGTACAAATCCACTGACTCTCCCCATTAGATAAAGACTGAAAAATCACCAGCAGTTTGTCTGTTATTCATTATATCCTCTTCCCTTAGAGACAATGTTGTGTTTCTAATCCAAATTTTAAACGGAGAAAGCAATACCTTAGTCGTTAGTGATTCCTTATGCCAAATTAAAGCTGCCGACTGAGATAGAAGTGTGTCCTTTACTAGTGATTGGAAAGCTTAATGTTTATCTTGCCAGAACTACCCGATCCTATTGGTGTTTAGCTAGAAACATCCAACATATTGGCTGGCAGGCTTCTTGGGAGATTTGAAATTTCTATCAATATTTGTGATGGACCTGTTATTCAGGATTGATCAACATTTGGGAATTTAGTTCATCAACACAAGGCCCTGGAGTAGAGTGGACATGGCGATTCTGAATTACTGACCATCGCATGGAAACTTGGCTCTCCATAAAATAAAGGTAGATAAATCTCCCGGGCAGAGACATATAAATAATTAGACACAAATGAGGTGCCAAAAGACTGGAAGGTGGCTAATTTTGTACCTTTTTTAATGTAGGGCTGCAAGGAAAAGCCTAGGAACTATAGACCAGTGAGCCTAACACCTGTGGTCGGAACGTTAATGGAGAGGTATAGGAAGGAACAACCGAAGATAGACACAAAATGCTGGAGTAACGCAGCGGGACAGGCAGGATCTCTGGAGGGAAGGAATGGGTGACATTTCGGGTTGAGACCCTTCTTCAGACTTCTTCTGAAGAAGGGTCTCGACCTAAAACGTCACCTATTCCTTCTCTCTAGAGATGTTGCCTGCCCTGCTGAGTTACTCCAGTCTTTTGTGTCTATCTTCAAGTTAATGGAGAGAGTTCTGTGAGAGAGATATATATGGAATTGTATAGACAGGTTGATTAGTCAACTTGGTTTTGTATGTGGGAGATTGTGTCTTCTAATTCTGGTTGAGTTTTTTGAATGAGTAGTCAAAAAGTTTGATGAGGGCAAAGCCACAGACGTTGTTCATAAGGACTTCAAAGAGGTATTTGATAAGATTCTACATAGTAGGCTTCTCTGGAAGGTTAGATCGCTTGGGATCCAGGGAGATATAACTGACTGGATAGTGAATTGGCTTCATACAAATAAGCAAACGGTGAAGGTAGAAGGTTTTTTTTGGACTGGAGGCCTGTGACTAGTGGTGTGCGTCAGGGATCGGTGCTGGGCCCATTGCTGTTTGTCATCTGTATCAATGATTTGGATGAGAATGTAGAAGGCATGATTAGTAAGTTTGCAGAGGGGACTAAAGTGGGTGGTATTGTAGATAGTGAAGGTGGTTATCAACAATTACAGCAGGAGTTTGATCCATTTGGCCAGTGGCCTGTGGAATGGCTAATGGAGTTTAATGCAGGCAATTGTTGTATTTTGGGAAGTCAGGCGAGGGCAGGATCTTCACAGTGAATGGCAGGGCCCTGGGGAGTGTTGTAGAACAGAGATCTAGAGGGCAGGTACATAGTTCCTTGAGAGTGGCATCACAAGTAGATAGGGTGGTCAAGGAGGCTTTATTTACATTGGCCTTCATCAGTTAGGGTATCGAGTATAGAAGTTGGGACTGAAGAAGCGGTCTCGACTCGAAACGTCACCTATTCCTTCTCTCCAAAGATACTGCCTGTACTGCTGAGTTACTCCAGCATGTTGTATCTACCTTCGATTTAAACCAGCCTCTGCAGTTCTTTCCTACACACAGAAGTTGGGATGTTATGTTACAGTTATACAAGACATTCGTGAGGGCGCTTTTGGAGTAATATGTTCTGTTTAGGTCACTGGTATCGGAAGAATGTTATTAAACGGGATAGAGTACAGAGGTGATTTACGAGGTTATTGTCGGGACTTGAGGGCTGAGCTAATGGGAGAGGTTGGGCAGGCTAGGACTTTACTCCTCAGAGGGCAGTAGTCTAGGGGTGATCTTCTAGATCTGTATATGATCATGAGGGAAATAGATAGTGTGAATGCTCAGGGGCTTTTGATATGTTGAGCCAACAATGGGCCACTAGGCAAATCAAGCATCAGGGACATGGGTTTCAGGTGAGGAAAGATTTAATACACACCTGAGGGCCAACCTTTTTCACACAGTAGATTTTGGGTGTATGGAACAAGCAGCAGAGCAGGTGAATCGGGTACAACAATTAAAAGACATTTGGACAGGTACATGGATAGAAAATGTTTGGGGGGATATGGGCCAACTGCCAGCAGGTGGGTCTAGTGTGGATAGGGCATCTTGGTCAGCACAGGTAAGTTGAGCAGAAAGGCTTGTTTCTGTGCTCTATGACTCTGTGATGTCAGAAGGTTATTTAGAAAAAAGAAAAATTAGTTAATGCTTCAGGTGGGATTCTTTATTTGACCAAAGTGCAAGCGACCAGCATTATTTTAAAAACTTCCTGAGATCTGCAACAATACTTAGTCCACTTCCAGCATTTATTGCTTTAAAGTTTAAATAATAATTATTAATTTATCTGAATTGATAATAATCTACGATCGAATCCTATTGATGCTTGTATTCGTAGGCGGGACAGAGGAGTTCAATCGAACCTGTGAGCCCTTCAGTTTCAAATGCTGGAATGGAGTGTGCATTAGCATGGAATGGAAGTGTGATGGGGTGGATGACTGTGGCGACTACTCAGATGAAACAAATTGTAGTAAGTATACAAAGTCTTATCTACACCCTGGCCGTTGTTGTTAGTATAAAATCTATAATTAGCTTTGATTAAAAAATTTTTTTTTTTTTTTTTTTTTTGCAAAACAGATATGATAACGCAGCATTTAATTACTGGTCTCAGTCAGTTTTGAACCAATGATCTAGAGAAATGACTTTGAATCTTGCCACAGCACTGGGGGATTTGACCGATAATTAAATAGGATTTTATTTAGAAAGCTAATAATAGCAAGCATTAAAATATCAGATTTGTTTTAAAACTGACCTGTTTCACCTTTGTCCAGAAAGGATATACATCTTGCCCTGCACCTCCAGACTACCAATAAGTTGCAAGAATGACACAGTGCTGGAGTAGTTTAGAGGGTCAATTAACATCTCTGGAGAACACAGATAGCTGGCTTTTCTGGCCTGATGAGTTACCTCAGCACTTTGTGTCTTTTTTTTTAAGTCAGCGTCTGCAGTTCCTGGCGTCTACCAATAAGGTTGGATTAACTGACTTCTCAATTTGGGATAGACAATGAATACATTGCCAGCAATTTCTCCTTCTCATGAAATCAATTACTGTACACGGTGTGCATCAGGTTTATTTCTTGCATTTGGTATCACGTTGCTAACAATAGCGGATCAGTTATTCATATGGTTTTTGAATCTTTGCAGGATATCCCACCGAAGCACCTTCTTGCATGAAGTACTTTCAGTTCAGTTGCCAGAATGGAAAATGTGTACCGATATGGTGGAAATGCGATGGAGAGAATGACTGTGGAGACTGGTCTGATGAAGATGGCTGCCCTGGTATAAACACAATTAAATCTAAACTATTATTGGTGGAATTTATGGATAAAATGCAACATAACTGATGGTAGAAGATAATTACCATTTTTTAAAATTTCTTCTTCCTTATGCCTGACAACTGACAGCATTTAAGCCAAACACTTAAAACACCTACGCACGGAAGACTATGGGCCAAGTGCTGTAAAATGAGATTATTACAGATGTGTGTCCGCTGGTCGGGTTAACCTAGTAGGGATCCTTGATGATAGATGCCGCCTTCTCTAGGCAAAACCTCATCTAGATGCGTTCAATGGTGGGGAGGGCTGTGCCCATGATGAACTGGGCTGAGTCCACCACTCTCTATCGCCTCTCGAGTTCCCGTGCTTTGGAATTGCCATGCCAAGCACCCATTCTATGTTGCATCTGTAGATGATGGTTAGAGTATTTGGTGACATGCTGAATCTTTTTAAACTTCTAAGAAAATGAAAGCACTGGTATGTTGTCTTCATGATTGCATCTATATACTGGGCCCAGGCCAGGCAATATGAAAACTGAGGAATATGAAGATGCTAATTCTCTCTGTAGCTGACCCACCATTGAAAAGTGGCATGTGATCACCTAGCATACCCGTTCTGAAGTCAATGATTAGTTCCTTGTATCTATGATGTTGATCGAGGACTTGTTAAATTCATTTTTTATTCGGAAGCCCAAAAAACTTGAGTGTTTACATCTGTTTTAGGTTCGCATCCTGTTCCGCATGCTACTGACGTTCCTTCCAGTTGTGGCCCCAACCACTTCAGATGTAATTCTGGTGGATGCATTGTAAACCATTGGGTGTGTGACTCTTACAAAGACTGTCGGGATGGTTCTGACGAGGAAGGTTGCCCAACTTTTTCAGGTAAATGCAAATTGTGATAGATTGTCCAACACGACATTACTTAGATCTTCACTTCATTGGAGATCATTTATGTTGAAGGATATTGGGGGCTCCTTTTGTGCCTCTTTCTTGTGGTAGCTTTGAGTTGAAAGTGCTTGCCACCATCAGTAAATGTAATGTGGAAATGTATTCCATTCATAAATATTACACTGTTAACTTTGATCAGAGAAAATCCTAAATTTACCACAGCTGGGGCTCGTTGAAGAAAGATTGGAGTTAATGCCACATTCATTCCTGTAAATTTTGCATGTGCGTTGATATTGCACCAAGAACCATTCTCCAATACATGTGCATGCACGTATTTTTATAATAAAGTTTGTACATTTGTTTTAGTTGGTGCCATTATTGGCAATTGATTTTCCGACATCAAGGGCTATGATCTTCCAGAATATTGCTTTTCAGCTGCTGTTGTTTAACAAGCCATTAAAAATATTTGTTGAACCAGGGTGGTGCATTGGACAGTTCACTTGTCAGATTCTGCTGAACGCAGCATTATAGCCCAGGCCATCACTTCCCTACCATTGAGGGGGATCTATCACAGTCGCTGCCTCAAAAAGGCTGCCAACATCATCAAGGACCCACACTCATCTCTCCGCTGCCATCAGGTAGAAGGTACAGGAGCCTGAAATCTGCAACATCCAGGTTCAGGAACAGCTTCTTCCCCACAGCCATCAGACTATTAAACATAACTCCAAACAAACTCTGACCTTTAGACACACTGATCTGTTCTGTATTTATGCCTACAATATTCTGTTGTGCTGCAGCAAGCAAGAATTTCATTGTCCTATCTGGGACACATGACAATAAACCTCTCTTGACTAGTGGTAACTTGTGAAAGACAATATCCAGATGCATATGCACCTCGTGTTGCATTTGAGAGACTGGCATAGAAATTGTGTTAGTTATCCTGTGAAGAAGACTAGGTGCATTACTAATTAGTTGTTAGTGTCTTGATGCTTTTAATTACATTAAAAAAAAAAAAAAAAAGTTGTTTTGGTAGTTTTGGTTTTGGGGCTACAACAAGCCCTTTGGCCCACCGAGTCTGTGCCAACCAGCAATCCCCTTACATTAGCACTATCCTGGGCAGGGTGTTGCATAAAACCAATATCACTGGATGTTGCATAAAACATAGAATGTTTATCTGCAAACATTGCATTTCATCTTACTGACCGAGGCTGGTGCATGCCTATTATACTTGATGAACCTACCCTACCTACCAAGGGGTTGAATGATTTGATATTTTGCCTGAAAGGGAAACTTCATTTTTCAATGCTCATTATCACTACCCTCAATAATATGATGTGTGTTATGTGTGATATTCTTCTTGTGTTAACTTTTCGTTAGTGTAATCAGAATTGATTCATGAAAATTACTTGAATCCACTGAGTACTGAATTAACTAACCACTCACCAGTCTGGGTTTTGTCTAATAGCATGAGAAGCTTTGGGATCTCATGATTGCATTTTACATTGGCAGTTAACAGAACAACTGTTCCCACCACTACAACACGGCCTGCTGGAAGATGCAGCATCTCAGAGTTTCCTTGTGCTCGAGGCCGTAACTGCATTCCCAACTGGAAGCAGTGCGATGGTCACCAAGATTGCCGTGATGGATCAGATGAACTCCATTGCCGTGAGTACTTGTATTCATCAACTTTGCAACCAAATTATTGAGTTAGTTATAATGTCATAAGGAATAGGAGTAGGATTAGGCCATTTGGCCTATCAAGTCTTCTCTTCCGAAGGTACACAAAATTGCTGGGGGAACTCAGCGGGTGCAGCAGCATCTATGGAGCGAAGG
Source organism: Amblyraja radiata (assembly GCF_010909765.2). Taxonomy (NCBI): domain Eukaryota; kingdom Metazoa; phylum Chordata; class Chondrichthyes; order Rajiformes; family Rajidae; genus Amblyraja; species Amblyraja radiata. The sequence continues at coordinate 2,117,569 of NC_045988.1, forward strand.
AAATAGGCGACGTTTCGGGCCGAAACCCTTCTCTTCCATTCAGTCATGGCTGGTCTATCTCTCCCTCCTAAACCCATTCTCCTGCCTTCTCCCCATAACCTCATGATGGAACAAAGTAGGTGCATTCTTAAAAGATATCATTCCAGAAGTAGGGATTGGCTTAAGTATTGTGCTTCAAAAACATTTTTGTAACGAGTTGTGATCTCTTCTCCATTACCAGTTCTCCCCTATTATCATAATGGTTTGGCCGTAGTATCTCCTACAGGTGTTATTGCATCCATGTATTTAATGTACCATCAACTGGTAGTAATTGGCGTGAATCAAATGAAAAAGGGGGTAGAACAAAAGAAAACCTGGTGAATGATAATATTGGACACTGGCTGCAATCTAAGGCCATCTTATTGTGATATGGGAGTACATTGGTTGCTGGCTCTCTGCTATGAAACCTATGCTGGGGAAAATAGAATATAGCAACCCTAAGAACACAACGTTTCTTAAATGCTGAAGCATTTCTTGTTTATTGTTCTCAGTAGAGATAAGCAGGTTTCCAATCACGTTTTTTCAGAAATAACCAGACCAGTCAGTATCTGCAGTATGCTGAAGGATTATACTTGAAATGGATTTGCTTTATATTTAATACGCAGTTTGACCTGATGAGCATTTGCTTCATTTTGATTAACTTATGGTTCTTTAAAATCTTGCATCTTATTGGAACGGTTTAATTTTCAGCTACACATCCTCCATTACTCTGCTCGAATGGAACTGTTTGTGACGATGGAGAGAGGTGTGTAGGTCAATTGGAACAGTGTGATGGGTTTCTGGACTGCTCTGATAACAGTGACGAGAAGAACTGCTCAAGTAAGTAACCCGTGTAAATATGAAGAGGTTGTGAAACAGCACCTTGCCTGAAGTAATAGACAGTATTTGAGCAAGGAACTGAAGAGAGAGTCTTAAGATGTAGCAACTTTGGATTGTGGTGAAGCCATTGGGATTATGAAAATTAAATTTACGAAAGCATTTTTCTTGATTTATGTGTTGATGTATAGGTTAGTATAACTTTTTGAAAGAAGCATAGATTATTGATTAAAAAAAAAATAATTGGGCATTATAAATATCTCAGCTTCTGCATGATGTCATGCCCTGGAGCAGAAGCTTTAATCTTAGGAATGTAGAAATAAAAACATGTAAAAATGATGAAATTCTGAGTGACCCACGATGCCCATTGTTTTCCCAACATATCAAAAGTCATCTCCAGGATGATAAATGAACATGTTATGTTTATATTTACCCAGAAATACTGAGGAAAATATCTTTGATGTAGACAAATTTCATTGTTAATTGCTTTTCATGGCTGGCTTTGAATCCTAACTTAAGTGGGAATAGGACTCCTACTACCCCCTGTAATGGAGCTTTATCTTTTCTAAGAGGACTGTATTGATGTTTCTTACCTAAATATCTAGAAGTTTCAGTCACAAAAATAAATTCTGTTTGTGCGCACAATAATATGAACTTTTTTTTTTCTTTTTAAGATGACAAAACAGTGTACAAAATACGTTATCTTCATTGGTCAGCTGATTTTAACGGAGCAATTTCTTTAACCTGGAGCAAGCCAAATAATATGAAATCCGCATGTGTCTATGTTGTATACTACAGGTATTAAAATCCGCATGTGTCTATGTTGTATACTACAGGTTTTATAAATGTCTGTCATCTTTCCCATTATTACAGGACAAAATTGAATATTCCTCCGGCTCAGTATCATTCACCTCTCAATTCTATTCATAACAACTTAGATTTCTAGTTCACATTTGAACCTAAATTAATGATTTGCCATGTGAATTACTCCAGCATTTTGTGTCTTTTCTTGGAAAAACCAGCATCTGCAGTTCCTTGTTTCTACATTCTCTCTCTGTAAAGCTTTCCTATCCATGTACCTGTCCTAATGTATTTTAAACAATGTTACAGTGCCGGCCTCAACTACCCCCTCTGGCAGCTTGGTCCATATGCCCACTATCCTCTGTGTGCAAAGGTGGCCCCTCGGGTTCACAAGTTATAGAATTAGGCCATTTGGCCCATCCACTCCGCCATTCAATAATGGCCGATCTCTGCCTCCTAATCCCATTTTCCTGCCTTCTCCCCATAACCCTTGACACCCGTTCTAATCAAAACTTTCAAATCTAATCAAATCTATTACAACTTTCTCCTCTCACCTTAAACTTATGTCTCCTTGTTCTCGATTCCTCTGCTCTGGGTAAAAGACAGTGGAATTTGCCTTATCTATTCCATTCCCTTAAGATCATATACTCATGTTGAAAGAAGCCAGAGATGATGGGAAGAATAGGGGAAGAGCAGGGGAAAGGAGGACAGCAACCAATTAAAAATGAAAGCAATAGGTTTAGTTCCAAGTGTCAAACATGAATAAACACTGGAAATGCACAGTAGATCAATGGACCTGTGACCAACAAAGCACTTCCACGTGGTCGCCATGGCATTAATCTTCACTCCATATTCATTTTGTTTAAGTATGTTAGGAATTTCTAGAGTTTGACCATTTACTGTTGGATGACATTTTTCTCTCTTTTAGTTTGGTCGGTGGGGAATGGAAGAGCTTGGAAGCTGGCAATAAAACGGCTATTATAATAAATGTTTTGAAACCTGACACAACCTACCAGGTGAAAGTGGAAGTGCAGTGCCTAAATAAATTCCACAAAACGAGAGACGTCATTATAATACGAACACCTGAGGGCTGTAAGTGAATTTTACTCTTTTAAATACGATTTTCCTTAAGGTATGTTTACAGAAAATAGATTTGCTCAAAACTGAAGTTGATTTTACAGTTCCTGTAAATGCGAGGCAGTGTCAGATTGTTGACCCAATTCCCTAGCCTGGTGCAGTAATTGGAAGAGATGGTGCCAAATATTTTTGGCATGCACATACTGCTGTGCGTTTTCCTGTGGCGCATTGAAAATGATTACATTAGCTTCATTGTAATGCCTGACCACGATGCACAAAAGAGCTGCTGGTCAATAGAAATGTAAAATAGCAAAGTTTCCTCCTAATAACTTTGTTCTTGCTCCTATGACCTAATGACCTAAACTTAGATCCGGTATCGTATGTTTCTGTCGACCGTGCTATCAGAAACTGAGGTGGAGAGAAGCTGCCACATTTTGGAATACCTTTAGTTATATTCCCAGATCTTGCCCATGTAAATATCTTGAGTTGATGAAGGGATCAAAGTTTGTTTGTTTGAATTTAAAAAAAATATATAGCTACATTTCCCTGTGTTGGTTTGTTCATTTTACTTTTTTGCTATTTGCAAGGATGTTGAAATATTGATAGAGTTCTACATTTTCAACGGCTGTTTAATTCAGCAGAATATTCTGAAGCACCTTGTCAAGCAGTGTTATCTGACTGTTTTATTCCACGCAGAAATTAGAATAGAAACCAGAAAAGGTTTGGTCAAAGAGGTATCTTTTAAGTAAAAATGTTAGGAGGATTGAGGGGCAAGTGGATCTAAGAAAAATGTTCTTGAGCTTAAGGGCATGTGTAACTGGGCAGTCTTTCCAAGGCCATTGGTGATTTTAGTTTATAGTTTAGAGATACAGCGCGGAAACAGGCCCTTCGGCTCACCGGGTCCGTGCCGACTAGCAATCCCCGCACATTAACACTATCCTACACCCACTTGGGACTTTTTTACATTTACCAAGCCACTTAACCTACAAACCTGTACATCTTTGGAATGCGGGAGAAAAACGAAGATTTTTGAGAAGTCCTACACAGGTCACGGGGAGAACGTACTAACTCCGTACAGACAGCACCCGTGGTCGGGATCGAACCCGGGTCTCCGGCGCTGCATTCGCTGTAAGGCAGCAACTCTACCGCTGCGCCACAGTAACATGATTTAGATTGGGAACTGAGCATTGAAATGCATATCACAGTGAAAGAAAGGCAGGAAGCTAGGAACAAACTGAGGTGTGACTGTTAGTTAAAGATAGTTAATAAAAGAATAGAGAGGTGTGACTTGAGTTCAGAAACTAAGAAGTAGGCAAGGTTTGAGAAGAGATGAGATATAAGGGCAAGATTTCCTACGGTTGTCATCTTTAGAATACTGCCAGTGTCAAGTGTTGGTGCATGTAGGAACAGGGAGATGGGTCAAATAAATTCTTTGCTAAAGAGATGATGCAGGAAGCTAGGCTTCATATTTCTGCATCACTAAGACCATTTCTGGGGAAGGTGGGACTTGTATCGGCAGATTGGTTGTGTCTGGATTGCGATGGGTGTAGCAAGGTTTGGGGTAGCGGAGAGGGGATTTGCGAGAGCCATTGAAGGGTTGAAATTAATTTGGCAGGGATGGGACTGGCTTAGGAGTCCTGTTATGGTAAAGAACAGAGATATAAGGAGGTGAATTTTGTTATCAGTGACGTGGGAGGGATAGGCCTCAAATAACTACTGTAAGATAGAGGAACAGATATATCAATAATTCACACAAGTTGTAGAAATAATAGAAAATAATGAAAGGTGGAATCAATTGTCGATCTTTATTTCTTGATATTTACAAATTTTATGCAAAGCAAAATGTGAATCCAAATCAAACTTTTAATATTATTAATTATTTTTTTCTTCCAGTACCTGACCCTCCAGAAAGTCTCCAGTTATCTTACATTGAAGAGTATACTATTACTGCCCGATGGAGTCCTCCTGCCAATACACATGGTCTGATTCGGGAATACCTTGTAAGTCAGCATTTATATGTAATAAAACTGCTTTTATTAAATTGTTGTTTTTTTTTAATTAAACTCCTGAGGTCTTTTCAAAATCGTTACACATCAAATAGGCTGGGGCTCACATGATTTGACTTTAATCTTTTGCAATAGAGTCAAAGATCGGAACAAGGTCACGTATGAGACATCTGAGTTCCAAGAAGCTAAATTGTAAAATATTGTCCTTCCATTCGTTATAGAATGTAGTTAAACCGCTCATTTTGTTTAATCTGGAATAACATCTTTGCAGGTTTCCATGCAATGTCGGCGCTGTAAGGCAGTAACTCTGCTCCTGTGTCACTTTGCCATTTAGGGCAGCACAGCTGTAAAGTTGCTGCCTTCCAGCGTCAGAGACCCGAGTTCGATCCTGACTACAGGCACTGCCTGTACGGAGTTTATGCATTCTCCCTGTAAGGTATGTTGGCCTTCATTGCGAGAGGATTTGAGTTCAGGAGCAAGGAGGTCCTACTGCAGTTGTACAGGGCCCTGGTGAGACCGCACCTGGAGTATTGTGTGCAATTTTGGTCTCCTAATTTGAGGCATGACATTATTGCTATTGAGGGAGTGCTGCGTAGATGCACCAGGCTAATTCCCGGGATGGCGCGACTGACATATGATGAAAGAATGGGTCGACTGGGCTTGTATTCACTGGAATTTAGGATGAGAGGGGATCTTATAGAAACATATAAAATTCTTAGAGGGTTGGACAGGATAGATGCAGGAAAAATGTTCCCGATGTTGGGGTCCAGAACCAGGGGTCACAGTTTAAGAATAAGGGGTAGGCCATTTGGGACTGAGATGAGGAAACAGTTTTTCACTGAGTGTTGTGAATCTGCGGAATTCTCACCACAGAAGGCAGTGGAGGCCAATTCACTGGATGTTTTCAAGAGAGAGTTAGATTTAGCTCTTAGGGCTAACGGAATTAAGAGATATGGGTAAAAAGCAGGAATGGGGTACTGATTTTAGATGATCGGCCATGATCATATTGAGCGGCAGTGCTGGCTCGAAGGGCCAAATGGCCTACTCCTGCAGCTATGTTTCTATGTTTCTAACTATGTGGGTTTACTCTGGGTGCTCTGGTTTCATCCCACACTCCAAAGACGTATAGGTTTGTAGGTTAATTGGCTTCGGTAAAAATTAGAAATTGTCCCCAAAGTGTAGGACAGTGTTAGTGTACCGGGCGATCGCTGGTCAGCGTGGACTCGGTGGGTCGAAGGATCTGTTTCCGCGCTGTATCTCTAATGTCTATAAAGTTTACAGTGATGTTCCATCGTTTGGATGGAAGTTTATTTTGCATCTGCTGTAATTTGGTCCGACATAGGATAACCATTGGTTGTGAGGCATTTCCATAGAGTTACAGTTCTTGCCTTTGGCATGGAGTCTACCCTTGAATTACAATTAAACTATCATGACCTGTTTTGTGTTTTTTTTTTGTCTTAATACACATTAAATTCTTTCATTGGCATAATTGTACTTTTCCTGCCCCTTCCCCAACACCCATCCTCAAATGACCTTCGAACCAGGTGGAATATTCCCAGAAAGATAAAGATTGGACTTCACTGAATAGCCTTAAATGTCGGAAAGACATTGCAAATCTGCAAATAAACACCTTGTACAGTGTCAGGGTGAGTATAATACAGTGATTATCTGCCATGTTGGCCAGTGATGGTAAAACATGTTGAAATTGTTTTGTGTAGACGTTATCCAAGAATAGCCTTATAGTGCCAAACTTATTTCTACATTCAATGGTTCAATGGAGCTTTACTTATCACATGTGCAACTGCACAAACATCCTGCATACGTTTTACACGCTGATGCCGTCATGTTTTGGCAGCATTATTCAAAGTCGGGTCGGCCCGCCCGCCCGCTAGATGTACTGGAGCAGTACCCGCGAACCCACGTTGCTCTCCTCTCCTTACCTGTCCGGTAACGCCGTGACTGTACATTCATACTACGTACATAGAGCGGCACTGACCCAAATGTAATTTGATTTAGTACTTTTCCCAGGTAATTGTTTTTCTTCTCGAGCTTCCTTCACCATTCATGGCATAACCCACCACCATTTCACAGTTCCAAGATGTGATTCCCTGCTAGGTTTTTCCGCAACCTGGCAGTTTTACACAAATAATAGGGATCGTTAGTCCCCGTCTTAACTTTGTTGACAAATATATTTCAACACCAGTCACAGGCTGACATCTAAGAATGAGAATTTCATTCTAGTCCTCTCCAGATCCTAATGTTCCATCATTTCAACGCGCAACAAACATAACAAAAACATGACCGTCCTTCAAACTGTGGCTCAACTGCTCGGAATTGAAATTTGTAATCTGAATGTTTGTACTTTGCTAAGATGAATAACATTGGTAGCGTCCATTTAACCCAGTGTGATGGAGAGAGTGCCCAATAGTGGGTATTACTGAGGTAGTATTCAATACAGGCATCATTTATTTTAGTTTCGTCAGTATTAGCTGTGGGATAAATTCAACAGAATTTGTAGTTTTTGTATTCAACAGCTTCTAACATCATTTCCTTATTCTTTGCAGGTTGCAGCAGTTACAGGCCGTGGGATTGGCAACTGGAGTGTTACAAGAAACATCAGCACACAGAAAGAAGGTGGTAGGAAAACAATAACGAACAGTGTCCCTTTGATTATTTTTGAGATGCTTGAGCTATGTTGCTACTAATAGTTCTAGTAAAAATGTTTACAGCTCAATAGTATGAAATTTGATTGTTTTAATATCCTTTATGGCGGGCAGTAATTCCTAACTGGCAGTTCATGAACTTGTACAACCTGGACCGTAGTTTGACATTTAATGTACATGGAACTATCAAGTTTAAAAGTGCCTCTGTGACCTATTAGTTTAAGGGAAAAAACTCTTCCTGCGTGTGCAGCAGCCAATGCTGTGCTATAAAATCAACGGGTCGTGTCAAAGTGCAGACCATTATTTATAAAAGTATTATTTAGATTCAATATGCAGCATTTGGAATGATCTTCTTGCGTATGGCGTGCACAGCCTAAAGTTGTAAGACAGATTGTTCTATTTGATTGTGCACACCGGGTCGATTGCATTCATCGAAACAGGGCGGACCACGTGAAGGTTGCAATCTGGAATGATGAGCGAAAAAATACACTTAAATGTAATCAGACTTCATTGTAAATTTCTCTCAGTTTAGCTGTTAACATTACCACAGAATGCTGAAATTTATTTTTTGAGGTGATTCCTAGAATAAACTTTTTACCCCACATAGGACAGGAAGTTAATGTACAATGCCTCAAACGATGATTGCTGGCATTTACATTTCAAGTTTTTAATTGTTTTCAGTATTTTGGTTATCTTAATAAAGAAATTATTTTGGTGTCTGTCTGACAGGAGCCTGATACATTTTTGAGAAACGTAGTTTCATTCAGAGTTTTATTGGTAGTTCCAGAAGGGATTAACAGTGTGGAGTTATATTGCTGTGCCTATTTCATAAGGTGCAGGTGCATGCTGAGACTCTACCTGTTGAGCAGACATGAATGTACCTTCTGGCCTCTACAGGAGTGATGTTCTGGTCTCTATCTACCATATTGTATTGTGATAAATACTTTGAGGACAAAATGAGCAGCGTTAAGTTTATAGTTTAGCAATTGTTCTTTATCAAAATTAAAGTTACTCTCAATCTGTTTTGGTTAATATTTAAGGTGTGGCACACCATAAATTGGCTTAGAAACAAAGATTTTAGTTAAGATTTTAAATACTTGTATCACCAAAAGTTGTTATTGAACAACATGTAATAATCCAATGCATGTGAAAGACGATGAACATTGAGAAAGATTAGATGTAACTAACTGTACACAATTGTTGAAATAAATGACTTGGTTTTTGCATTTTCCCCCTAACAGAAATTCCACCACCAATTATTGAAGTTGTAAATTCAAAGGAAAACATGGTTAACTTGAAGCTACATTGGGATGCTGATTTTAAGGTACATTTCATACACAGTGAGTTTTAACAAATGCCCTTTTTCAGATTAAATAGCTGTAGAAATAATTTATAATTGTGCTGCACCATTTGAAGTTGTGTGTGTCAGATTGATCACTCAGAATTTTGTAAAGTAGAAATGCTAGTCCTGCTGTGTGGTTGGCAAGTTCCTTGTATGATTGTTCTGGATAATATTACTGGCCAGATGAATCTATTTAAGTTTGGCATTGGAGAAGAGATTTACAGAATAGCCTTGATCGCTGTTACTTCAGGACAAGCTTCATGACCTACAGTGGTAGGAACTTAACTTTGTTTTCACCAAATTATTTCAGGTGATCAATTATGTGCTGGATGTGTCGTGGGTCTTTGATACCCATATAAAAGAAAAGAGAACATTGAATATTGATGGAAGTGAGACATCTTTATCTGGTATGTGTGTGTGTATGGATTTGCAAATAATAATAAAAGTTACACAAAAGTTACACGACATTCATCAAAGAATTTTTGTTGTGTGAAAGCTTTTCAAACTGCTGATTCCATATGTTTTGAACTAGATAATGCTTTCTAAAATGGATATTGTATACTTCCTATATGCCCTTTTGCTTCTTTAACAAGGGCTGTTTCACTTGACGTCACATTCTTTTAACAAATAAAAAATCTTAAAGTTACAAATAACATTTATTTTCAAAAGTTCATATTTGTAGCCACGTTTTTCAATATTTTCTTCTGATCTACTTAGCAAAGTTTAATATTTAAAAATTATATTTTGTGTGATATAACTACTAGATTGGTTGCCTGGTAAGGCTTTTTAATGATATCAATGCATTTATTTATTTTTATTTATTCTACAGTTTTCAATTTAACTGCTGGAACAAAATATGAGATTTTAGCATGGGCTAAAACAGCAAAAGGGGACAGCCCAATATCCATTGCACACACAAAAACACAAGGAACCATGCCAGCTCCTCCAAAATTCAAAGCAGTACCAGTCAACCAGACTGCTGTGGATTGCAGCTGGAGTGGCCCAACCAGCGTGGTAAGTGTGTAAGAAGGAATTGCAGATGCTGGTTTAAACCGAAGATAGACACAAAAAGCTGCAGTAAAAGCCCTGTCCCACGGTACGAGTCCATTCCAAGAGCTCTCCCGAGTTTGCCCTGATTCGAACTCGGAGATTTACGGTAATGGCCGCTCGTCGGTACTCGGGGCTCTCCTGGACATTTTTCATCATGTAGAAAAATGTTCATGAGTCTGCCCATGCTTACCTGCCATTAGCGAGTCTTCCCGAGTACCTGCCGTTAGCGTTACGAGCAGTTAAGAGACGTCCCCGAGCTCCGACGTACCCGCTACGTTCATTCTCCGTGCTTACCACGAGTTTGATTTTTTTTTTTTAAACTCTGGAGATCTCTTGGAATGAACTCGTACCGTGGGACAGGGCTATAACTCAGCGGGACAGGCAGCATCTCTGGAGAGAAGGAATGAATTGAATTAAGTACATTTTATTAGCTAAATATGTATACATACCTGGGAATCCAGATTTACTACACCCACCAGTTTCCCTTCATATGAACAGTAATTAAGCATATTTTGATTAGTTTCTCGCTTTCCGTGTATCATGAGAGCCTTCATTTTCCAGAGATAACTTGGGAATAACAATCTTCTTTTCTTCACAGGTTTATGGTATTTTCTTTGCTACATCGTTTTTGGAACTGTATCGAAATCCAAAAAATGTAAATTCAACCAAGAGCAATGTTACGGTGATGGTGAACAGTGATGAGCAGTATCTATTTTTGGTAGCTATTTCATTCATTGTCCTTGATACGATGTATTGCCTGATGAAGTTCACATTGTTAAAATGTTTGCATAGAAATTTGAGAAAATAGATTTGTTCTTTTAAAATTCTAGATTAGATTTAATCTTGCGATCTTTTAAATTGGATTGATTCCTTCTAGTTTCCCAGACATAAGAGAGCTATTAACCTAATGTGAATGCTAAGCGATGCTGTTGGGAAGACCGTGAGAAATTGTTCCTCCAATGTCGGATGCTGATATTTGGTGATTTACATGTGTCATTCTTGGTGGTCCCTGGATATCATAAATAACAATGTGCTGAGTAGAGTGTGGGTTCTTTAGGAGGTGTCTTTTTAAAAACCAAAACACTTTTGGAAAGTAACAACATGGGCAACATGGTGGCGCAGATGTAGAGTTGCTGCCACACAGCGCCAGAGACCCCAGTTCGATCCTGACTGCGGATGTTGTCTGTTTTCTCTGGGATTTCCAGTTTCCTCCCACACTCCAAAGATGTACAGGTGTGTAGGTTAATTGGCTTGGTATAATTGTAAATTGTCCCTAGTGTGTGCAGGCTAGCGGCAGTGTACGAGGATCGCTGGTCAGCAGGACTCAGTGGGCCAAAGGGCCTGTTTCAACACTGTATCTCTAAACTAAACTATACATGCAGTGGTTAGTTAAAAATAGAGTTAAGCAAATCAATTCAGCTGTGTATTAGGCTCCCCTAATTGCACATCTCATGATTCTCATAAAGATAGACGCAAAATGCTGGAGTAACTCTGCGGGACAGGCAGCATCTCTGGAGAGAAGGAATGGGTGATGTTTCGGGTCGAGACCCTTCAGAGCCGGGGAGAGGGACTAGAAATATGGATGGGTGAGGTGTGAAAATGACAGATCAAAGCAGAGGATGAAAAGGAATGGTTCATTGTTAGCTGAGGGAAAGGTGTCACGGAGACATCCAATTGGTAAAATTAATCTGAAGGACAGTGAAGCTAGTCGTAGAACTGGGGTGGGGAAGGGACGGAGAGAGAGGGAAAGTAAGGATTACATGAAGTTGGAGAAAACAATATTCACACTGCTGGATTGTAAGCTGCCCAAGCGAAATATGCGGTGCTGTTCCTCACGGTTGTTTAAGATGTTAGCTATATAGAAACCTTTACCAATGATCCAGAATCCACTGACAAGAAGCAGTACAATTGAATTTTTGATAGTTAAGTCAGTCCATTCAAAGGGAGTGCATAAAATAGAGGCAGTCTCTAATTTGGATCATGTATTCCTGGCTAGAGACATGATTCGAGTTGTTGTACACTTAAATGAGCTGTCCTAATTTAGTTTTATGCATAATATTTATCTAAAAAGTATAGGTGATATGGAAAGTTTGAGATGGATAATTTTAACTGAGATCACTATTGATATTATTTCACATTTTTCTAGGTTCGTGTTGTGGAGCCATATTTAGGCCCGCCTTCTGAATATATTGCCGTTAAGATGATACCTGATAACCGACTGCCTCCCCGCTATTTACACGTTGTGAAGGAGGACAAAACATTTGCTGTACTGAAGTGGCAACCTCCATATGACCTACTGAATGAAACTTTAGTGAGTATCGACACCTTGTATGGAGATGCATCAATGCACCACAGCCTTTCCAGAGAAATTCTGTACAATGGAAATCCTACAGACAAATAAAATAACGAGGTCATATTAAAACAGAAAATGGTAGAAATACTTCAGTCGGGCAGGATCTGTGCAAAGAATGGGGGCCACAATGGTGCAGCGGTAGAGTTGCTGCCTTACAGCACCAGAGACCCGGGTCCAATCCTGACCTCCGGTGCTGTCTGCAGGGAATTTGTAGGGAGAGAAGTGAAAGCAGACATCTGGAAAGTGGAATAGGCAGCATGGCAGGCCTGTGATCTTGGATGGAGAGGACCAAAGATGATGTCTTGGTATCCTCCAGTTTCGGGGTTACAGAAATTAATATGGAATGGGGTATTTGCAGGGAGCAGGATAAGATGGATGCTGCATGGTGCAGTCAATGTACTTTGTAATGGATATTCATCTCAAACCCTTTCACTGAGATGGAGGTCAAATGGTTGGGAACATATCAGAGGAGGGAAAGTGAGAGGAGGAGAGAAACTGGCAACACAGGTGATGCATGTTTTGAGCTCTGGACAAGAACAAGAAGCAGAACCAAAGCAGTCAGTCTTCAGTGATTCCTATGTTTGTTGGTGATTTTAAATTCTGTTTCATTGGAATATTTCAGCAGTATTTGTACATACCTCATTCCCTAAAGAAATAAAAATTCCTTAAGGTATTCTCTGCCGAAATTGCAAAACAAGTGCATTCCAGAAAAGGCTGCAAAGTTTTAAATATATTAGGTGATGCTCAAAATGTACTGGCCCTGGTAAATTTGGTTTTTGAGTGCTAAAGTACTGGCTTGTGGTCAATAATTGAGTATGTTTTGATTTGGGACTGTTTTACATAGCAGCGTAGATAATTAGTATAAAATATGGCATACTATTAATAGAGGCCTTTTGATGGTGCCCAAGGGAATGAGTGGTTCCTGTCTCTGATTACAATCACCTCTGTCAGCAGGCTACTTCTGCCCCAGAACAGGAACAGGAACCATCTTCATTCAGTGCTCCCATAAATGCCGTGTGGATAACCGGCCATGCAAACATGTACAGTTGACTCTTCTGGGTTCTATTTTATAGCCAAATAGTTTCTTACTGCTGTAATCACTGAAGCCCAGTGTGCTGGTCGCTAATCAAAAGTTGTTTATGTTTCCCAGACTTATGCAATTCTTGTAAAAGATTCTATCCGTCAAAGTGAAAAACATTACAAGGTGTCCACAAAGAACAACACAGTGGAATACGCCGTGAAGCAGCTGGAACCCGGTGGAATGTACAGCGTGATCATTAGACTGTTAAACATGAGCAAAGAAGCGACTGTATCTCTAAACCCAGGTAATGCTAATTGTAAGATCTAAAAATATTTTTATAAAAAGAGTGTATATATAACCAGGCAATGGAATTAATAACTGTTAGAAAAAAAAATTCAGGCACCTTAGTTGCAAGCTTAAAGAAAGATTGACAGTCATTTGTGCCACTGACATTTTCTGGTTTCAGCTGGTTTATAGTGTGTATTATATGGGTAAACTGGGGTTTGTTTTAGGCAAGGGAACATACTGTTACCATTACTGTTGGTAATGGTATTAGTTTATTGTCACATGTACTGAGATACAACAAAAAACTAGCAGTTGATGAGCCAGATTGCCTAGGTTCACTCTACCTACCGAGAACCAGTACCTGGTACAGGAGGAGAGAAGCAAGTTCTCAGTCGTGTTAGCATGCCAGGGAATCCTAACAAGACAGGGGCTTCTCAATCCACCGGCAAAGCCCTAGACTTGTGCACGGGAAAGTCTAGGACTTCATTTTCAACAGTTGAACATTGATTGGAACTGCCAGCAAAATAGACATCAGCATGATGTTGCCGAAAATATCTCTGATTCTGTTGCCTGAAGGAGGAATGTTGTGGAGGACATTGGGATTCTGTGCTCGCATGGAGCTATATGATCTTCAATGCATAATTAGTCGAGATTCGTTCCAAAGAATTGCTTATCGCATGAGCTTCTGTTTCAGCTATGAGGCTTTAGGAGCCAAGCCAAGCGAGCAGATGTGGGAGGAAACTGGAGAGCACCTGGCAGAAAGCCACAGTCACGGGGAGAACGAGTACACTCTAGACAGACAGCACCCGTGGTCAGTGTCGGACCCTGGTCCCTGGAGCTGTGTATCAGCAGAGCTCACTGCCGCACCATTATGCTGTCTCTATGAAGCTCTTGGTTGAATGAGGAATGTTAAAAGTTAAAAGACTTTGCAGCTGTGAATTGTTACTCCGATAACACTGTTACACTCTATGTAGAACTTCGGATGTTCCCACTAGTTAGTTGCTATTTAGTTTTGTGTTGAAACAAGAAGTAAAAAATGAACAAGAGTTCCATGCAAAAATATAATTTATACATGCAACTTTTCAGCAGCAAAGCAGTAATCTCTGTGGAGAAGTACTTCTTCAAACTCTGTTGTAGAGAACATCTGACTTTACCGTGGTTGCTATCGGATATAGGAAGAGATGAGGCCATACAGCATGTCAAGCCTGCTGTTCCAGTCAATACCATGATCATTTTCCTGGCTGATCCATATTATTCTCGGGATCCTTCTAATGCAGAAATATATCTATCCCAGTCTTAATGACTTGATATTGACTACTCGCTAAGATGTATTACTCTTGGAGAAGACATTCCTCCTCAGTATTAGGTCATTCATCCCCTGCCCGACATCACTGCCCCCTAGTTCAAGACTCCCTTATTGCGGGAAATGTCCTTACAAACTTCTATGCTGTCAAATCCACTCAGAACATGCTACCGAAGATAGACACAAAAAGCTGGAGTAACTCACCGGGACAGGCAGCATCTCTGGAGAGAAGGAATGGGTGATGTTTCGGGTCGAGACCTTTTTTCAGATTGGTTAGAGATAAGGGAAACGAGAGATATAGACAGTGATGTGGAGAGAAAGATATGCAAAAAAGTATAGATGATAAAGGAAACGGGCCATTGTAAGCTGTTTGTAGGGTGAAAATGAGAAGCTAGTGCGACTTGGGTGGGGGAGGGATAGAGAGAGAGGAAATGCCGGGGCTACCTGAAGTGAGAGAAATCAAGATTCATACCACTGGGCTGTAAGCTGCCCAAGCTAAATATGAGCTTTTTGTGTCTATCTTCAGTTCAAATCAGCATCTGCAGTTCCTTCTTACACAGAACCTGCTACCATGCTGGTTCTGCAATCATAAACAAAGAAACATAGAAAATGGGTGCACGAGGCGGCCATTCGACCCTTCAGCCTGTACCGCCATTCATTGTGATCATGGCTGATCATCCACAATCAGTAACCCGTGCCTGCCTTCTCCCCATATCCCTTGATTCCGCTAGCCCCTAGAGCTCTATCTAACTCTTTTATTCATCCAGTGAATTGGCCTTTACTAATAATAATAAATAATAATGGATGGGATTTATATAGCGCCTTTCTAATACTCAAGGCGCTTTACATCGCATTATTCATTCACTCCTCAGTCACACTCGGTGGTGGTAAGCTACTTCTGTAGCCACAGCTGCCCTGGGGCAGACTGACGGAAGCGTGGCTGCCAATCTGCGCCTACGGCCCCTCCGACCACCACCAATCACTCACACACATTCACACACAGGCAAAGGTGGGTGAAGTGTCTTGCCCAAGGACACAACGACAGTATGCACTCCAAGCGGGATTCGAACCGGCTACCTTCCGGTTGCCAGCCGAACACTTAGCCCATTGTGCCATCTGTCGTCAATGTTTACGCAACCCTTCAAGAAACAATTGTAAATTAATTCTCAGTTCAATTATGGATGGACAATAAATGTTGCTGAGATCACAAGATAAATGCATTTTCTCGAAGAAATATTCACATTGGCAATTTTTTTTTTTTTAAATATAGCAGAAAACTACCATAAATTTATAGATAAACTGGATTTTCTACATAGAGACAAGAAACTGCAAATGCTGGTTTCCAGTCTAAAGGTCTTGACCTGAAACATCACCTATCTATGTGCTCCAAAGATGCTGCCTGACCCACTGAGTTAGAAACATAAAAACATAGAAAATAGGTGCAGGAGTAGGCCATTTGGCCCTTCGAGCCTGCACCACCATTCAATATGATCATGGCTGATCATCCAACTCAGTATCCTGTACCTGCTTTCTCTCCATACCCCCTGATCCCTTTAGCCACAAGGGCCACATCTAACTCCCTCTTAAATATAGCCAATGAACTGTGGCCTCAACTACCTTCTGTGGCAGAGAATTCCACAGATTCACAACTTTCTGGGTGTGAAATACATCAATAAAATTTTTTAATGTCTTTGTTATCATTTTAATGATGCCAAAATAGTGTTGAATAAATAATCATAATTAGACCTAATTTACGAGGAAAGTTCGAATAAAAAGTTTGGTTTGGCTTTAAGTCTGCTTTGTGATAAACACAGAAAATTGTAAAAATCTGCGCACTTATCAGGAACTATCGTTGTCTGTTTTGAACATGGCAGATGCTATCAGGGTAGCCCGGGGAACTTAATTACTTTTTGAAACTTGCATGGAAAAATAACTAGAATGAACCATTGTCCACCTTCAACTATCCTGATTCCAGA
Organism: Amblyraja radiata; assembly: GCF_010909765.2. Lineage (NCBI taxonomy): Eukaryota > Metazoa > Chordata > Chondrichthyes > Rajiformes > Rajidae > Amblyraja > Amblyraja radiata. The sequence continues at coordinate 2,134,301 of NC_045988.1, forward strand.
GCACTCTTGCCAGAGTTCAGAATCTGGCAAATTAGTTCAAAATGGATCAGTATGTTACTGAATTTTCTTCGTGTTTTTGTGCCACAGGAATTGTGACAATGACCCGTAGTAGTTGACCATGATCTTAGTTCAGGGCCAGACATGCTGTGAGGAATGTATCTGGAATGCATCGAACAATGAGCTCTGTCTGTTAGGAGGGTTGCCGGAGGCAGCTGGTGGTATTATGGTATTTTGATAGTTTGAATAACTTATTGTGTCCATATTTTCATTTCATGTTCTCTTGTGGCAGTTCCTCTGTCGGCACCAGAGTCACTGAAAATTCTACCAGAAAAAGACCACATCCTGCTGTTCTGGAAAAGCCTCAGATTAAAGGAACGAAGCTTTAATGACAGCAGAGTAAGTCTAAAGCATGATCACAAGTTGCAACTATTTACTTGAGCTGACTCCAATATTATTTAAAGTCATTTGGCATTAAACTGCCCTGTCGAATAAGCCAAATATGCATATTTATGACAGCAGAAAGCTATTCAATAAACATTTGTGAATTGCATTTTATAAATCATGGATGGATATTCTCTCCTAAATTATTTACGCTCACTGACTATTGAATATCACAGGAATCAATAGGGAACTTTCTTGTTAATATTTCCACTAGTGTGCATATTATTATGTACTGCTACAGTGAATAAAAATGTAGGTCCTCCCATTATTGTGTGACATTGTAACTGGGTAGAATTAATTATATGATAGACTTTCCCCTTTGGGAGTTGGGTTATACCTCAATGGAAGGTCCCCATTGGACCATGACGTGAAACATTCCTCTATGTAGCATTATGAAATTTTGCTCAAATATTAAAAACAAAATAATTTCAGGTTTTATTCTCTAATCCGAGTAGATTTATACATAAGTACAAGGAGACTTATTCGAGTCACAGTAATCAATTGCTTTACACAGTATTAAGGAAACACTGGGATTACCACTGTGCTTTGACACAGTAGTTTCCTGATGTTGATAGTGCAGCTTGCTGGGGACTGAGATATAATGAGATAATGTTAGGACTTGCCCATAGAGATTTGCAGAATTAGTAAGTTGCTGTGGGTCAGTTCTCATATTTACAGACGAACATCATTAAACAACACTTGGCAAGATGCTTTGGTGTCTACATTGCCAAATGAATCTCCCAGCACCCTAGGGTGTGGAAGTTCAAGGTGAAAGAAATAAGCCAAGCGTGATTCATTAGGGATGGTTAACACAGATTTACAAATTACTTCCTATGGATGTGATGGAAGCTAATGGACAAAAGAAGTACAGTGAACGTTACATTTCCAAGATGCATTTTATAAAGTCACACAAAGGTGTATGAGATAATTTGAACCTTAATGGATGTAAAATGTTAAAAGGACGGAAAATGGAGCTGCGTGTAATGCGATGGTTCTTGAAGGATCGTACCAAAAATAGTGCAAGAAGTGGTTAGAGATTTGAGGAGAGAAATAAGTTTAGCGGAAGACTAAATGACCAAGTTATTAACTAGCAAATATCTGCAGATGCTGGATATCTGAAATATAAGAACATGTTACTTTGGCAGTCAGGCAGTAACTGTGGAAGGAGCAACAGAGTTAAACATTGTCTCCTTGTACAGTGCTATACTTGTTGGGTATCCCCAGCATCTGCAGCCTTTCTTTAGGGGTCCAAGTGAATACTAAGGGTCCAAGTTTGTCTACATGGAATAAGTGTAAATTGCCCCTAGTGTGTGTAGGCTTTGTGTTAATGTGCGGGGACTTCTGGTCGGCATGTGCTTGGTGGGCCAAAGGGTCTGTTTCTGCATTGTATCTCTAAACTAGAAAGAATGAAACATATTGACAGTACAGATGCCTGCGCTGAACAAAGTTCAACATCTTGATCAAGGTGTCCTTAAGGAGGTTGGCAACTGATTCTATCTAATAGGCATCTCAAGACACTATTCATGCTTCCTAATCAGTCTTTGACTCTTGGTTTTGTTATTTTTCTATTGGAGAGCAATGAAATGAGACTTTAAAGGATGACGAAACAGCATCCTAAGCTTAATGCTGTAATTGGGATTTTTTTTCATAAGTGATTTAGTTTTCTAATAATTTGTTTTGAGTTTTATATGGTTGCAATTTTCATCAGCAAATGAAGCTTGTATGTTCCACCACAATAACAGTAACCAATACACTAGAACTCATAAAATTGCACTAATTTGGTATGATACTCGTGTGTATGTACATGCATTACATTTTGACAGATTTCATTCTTTAAATAAATGACACTCGTCATATTAAATGGTTCTGTGATCTGTCTGACTCTTTGCCATAAATTTTGCTCCCATCTTCCGCCCAGTGATAACAGCTTTGCATGTTTCAGCGTGTTACATATAGGATGAGTCAGGTTCTTGCATCCGTGTTGCAAAATAATCATTCCCTAGAGGGCATTTCTTCTTTACGATGATTGAGTAGAATTTGGTACACTTAATTACTCTTTTATAAACAGTAATAGGCTGGATGAGTAAATAAAAGCTTTTGCGAGGAAGTGTTTCTGGTTTACAACTCCCATGAGGTACGTTGGATACTTTTTATTTCAGAAGATTTAATGAGTTTCCAAAATAGCTAGTGTTCTGCACGATTGTTTCTCCCTGCATTCATTGATGCTTAAGCACTGAATGAATGGAGAGAGTGTGTAATGGCTAATTGAGTGATCTAATACTCCTCCCTTGATGATGACTGGTGATTATTAATAGGATTCAATGTGACATGCGAACACTGTAGATATTCATGAATCATCTGTTTTGCAGTAGCTGAGAAATTTATGTAGAGAACCTTTTTGAGATGACATGGGTGGTGACCAGGCAATTGGAAGGTGGGGGGGGAGTAATAATGCAGGAAGTGAATGAAAGAAATGAGCAAAAAGTCCACGTTTCTCAATTCCAGGATAATTGTAGGAGCCTGCTGGGCATACTCAAGAGGGGTGGGGGGGGGGGGGGGGGGGGGGTGGTCATGGTCGCTGGAGGTGGGGGGGAGGGAGTGTCAATGTTTTCAGCGTTTGGATTTGTTGCCGATAGAATTCACTGGGGTATATTTCCCAAAAGTATCCAAAATATTATCTTGACATGTTGTTGACAAAATGAATGTTCTCTTGGCATGGAACTACATAGAGATTGCTGACATTAATTTATTGAAACGGATCCGTGCGAATCAATATTTGACAATTTTCATATTTTCCATTCTGTTGCACTCTGGAATGTTCAGCGTTACATTTGTTGACTTATTGCTGAAAAAACTGGGTACCTGTACCTGCATTGATTGCATTTGCATGTCTGAAGACTAGAAGGCTTATCACTAAGGTACACAAAAATACTGGAGAAACTCAGCGGGTGCAGCAGCATCTATGGAGCGAAGGAAATGGGCAACGTTTCGGCCCGAAACCCTGAAGGAAATAGGCAACGTTTCGGACCGAAACCCGGAAGGGTTTCGGCCCGAAACATTGCCTATTTCCTTCGCTCCATAGATGCTGCTGCACCCGCTGAGTTTCTCCAGCATTTTTGTGTACCTTCGATTTTCCAGCATCTGCAGTTCCTTCTTAAAGACTTATCACTAAGTTGCTTGCTTTTAACTTGATTTGTACTTGGACAAACTGTTTCTCTGTAAATGGAGAGAAAAATCAATATGCATTAGGAGAAAAATGTGAATGTGTGTGTGTTAAGCATTTTCTTAACAAAAATTAGTATTAGTCATAATGGTATTACTAAAGTTAGATTGCATCACAAATATCTATTGAATGAAATACCAGCTAGATTAGTGCGGGTATCGAGGGTTATGGGGCGAAGGCAGGAGAATGGGGTTGAGAGGGAAAGATAGATCAGCTGTGATTGAATGGCAGAGTAGACGATGGGCCAAATGTCCTTATTTTGCTCCCATCACTTATGAACGTATCATGTGGAGTATGATTGTTGATACTATGCCTACCCTGCCTCTGTAATTGTTACCAGTACATTTGTTCTCACCTATTCAGGAATTAAAGACATAGAAATTGTTCTTTTGGACCAGAAATGATTAAGTACCTCCTGCAGCAATTCTTCAGCCCATATTAATATGTTTGGCTGTTGCAACGGGCTCCACTTCGATCTCATGTTTGTGTGTGTGTTGAATTTGCACTACGATGCATTTCCCTGTGAACTGCACGCTCTACGGATAGATGACACCAAATGAAATGGAAGAAAAACTACAAAACCTAACACCTTGCCCTTTGTTTCACCTAGGGTTATGAGATCCACATGTTTGATCATAAGATCAATACAACGGTGTGCCTTGGCAATACAACGGAAAACATCTTCAGGATTTCTGATCTAAAGTTTGGCCACAACTACACCTTCACTGTACAGGCTAGATGCTTGTACAACGGACAGATTTGTGGTGCTCCTGCTACTCTCCTCTATGATGAACTTGGCAATGGTGAGGTCAAGAAAATGTGATAATTAGTGCACAGAACACGAGTAATTCATGGATAATAATGGACACAATACTTGGCTTTGCTGCTGTAATTACTACATGCATACTTCTCCATTATTTGCTTTGTCAAAGTACCAAAGAATGGTCAATTATGCAATTGTTCATCAAAGATAAAGCAATGCATAAATTACACCAGCACAAAACATGGAATGATTTCCAATGTATTTTTAGAAGGTTTTTTGACCCAGAAATCATTTTAATTTTATAATCCGTGGACAGATTTTTTTTTTCTTCTTCTTTTCATTCTGCTTTGCTGGTACAGTCTGCAGATAGTTTAATTTAGAGATACAGTGCAGAAACAGGCCCTTTGGTCCACTGGGTCTGCGCCGACCAGCGATCCCCGCACATTAACTCTATCCAACACCCACTAGGGACATTTTTTACATTTACCAAGCCAATTAACATACAAACCTGTACGTCTTTGGAGATTGCCCTTCAGTTTGATTTGTCGTCAATGTTGGACTGTTTCCCCTCTACTTTTTACGTATGGTCATTAGTTTCCAAGTTATTATAACTTTAAAGCTGTGTTAGGAGTGTAGGGCAATATTTAAATTGAATTTACTTTTAGCCCTTGGAACTTGCCTGCAGTGTAGGATTTAAAGATACTGTATTTCATTTCCCTGTGTACAAGCACATGAGCAGGGGCATAAAACCAGGGGCTGGTTTGCGCCCTGTTTGGTTCACTACTGTGTATACCTGTATTTACCAAAGGTGGATATGGAGAGGTGAAGGAACAATGAGGGCTGTTTGCATTGGGCTTTGGGTGACAAAGTGTAGACTCCCTGCTTCAGAAAACCCTGATCGACCTTGGCAGAAGGCAAATTGAAACAGGCACTTTGACTTCTGTCAAAGTTTTAAAGCCTCTGACCTTCGGAGACTTCAAACCGAGCTAAAACTGGCAAATGATTAAAAATAGTGTTTCTTCCCTGTGTCTGCGTGGGTTTTCTCCGGGTGTTCTGGTTTCCTTCCAGACTACAAAGGCTTGCAAATTGGAATGTTAATTGGCTTTGGTAAAAACGTTAAATTGTTCCGAGTGTGTGGGATAGTGCAAGTGTATGGGGTGATCGCTTGTCGGCGTGGACTCGATGGGCAGAAGAGCCTGTCTCCACTCTGTATCTCTAAAGTCTAAATCCTTACACTTCTCAGCTGGAGGGCTGGAATCCTCATTGAAATCAATGCGGTCTCAGATCTTGCACAGTTTCATTGTGATGTAGGAATAGAGTAACTTTGGAAGTCTAAGCGAAGCTGAACTCTGTTAGCGTGGAGCTATAGAGTTGACTTGTGCACATTGCCAAACACTTATCCATGGTTTACTGAAGTTTATTTAAATTTTACGGATCTGGGCATCACCGTAAAGGCAAACATTTATTGTGCATTCCTAATTAACTTTGCCAAGATTATAGTAAAGTGCCCCCCTGAGCTGAGATTGTTCCATTGGCAGAGGTACTCCCATAATACTATCACATGCGGACTTGCAAGATTTAGACCTGGTGCTGATGGAAGGCCAGTGATATTGTTGTCGGTGCAGAATGCCAATATGCAGACGGTGTCTGTTCCTGTGTCTTTGAAACTTTGGTCCCCGTAGCTGGTGGTGGTTGCAGGTTTGAGGGTGAACCAGGCAAGTAACTGCAATGTAATTTGTGGATGGTACTTGCAACAGCCTCTCTTCATGGGTGAAGATATTTGATGTTTAGGTTGGTATTCGGGATACCAATGAAAGTATTTGCATTATTTTGGATGATGTCAGAAATTGGGCCATTTAAAAATCAAATACCCAGCCTCTTTTGTTCTGTCCTTGAAGTAGTTGTATTTGTGTTGCTGGTCCACGTGGATTTCTAGTCACTGCCATTGAAGGTCTGGGTCATCTGATTAGACTTTCTCTTGTTGAAGATGACCATCCTGTTCAAGATGGTGTTGCAAGTGATCTTTTGCCACTTATCAGGTGGCCTGTCTTGCTGCACATAGGTGTGGACCGCTTCATTTGGTCAGGAATCTCGCATTGAAGTCGTTACTCTCCCACTTCTAACCTTACAAAGGAAGATAAAATGGCTGGACACTTGGAACTTCTCATTCCAGCCATTAAGTTTTGCCCTAATAAAAAGAGGTTTGAATGTCTGTTTTCAATGATTTTCTAGGAACTGCAGCTATCATTGCAACAAACGTGAGGCATGCCTCCCTCACCTGCTGAGATTATAGAGAGATTTTACAACCAGGATAAGCTAAGGCTAGCCAAATTAAAAGATATATAATTCTGATGTTTTTAACCCCAGAAAGAGTCCTATATTTTATGATTGTTTGGTACATTGCATAAGGAGGAAACAACACACAATTTTGGATGATCAGCCATGATCATATTGAATGGCGGTGCAGGCTCGAAGGTCCGAATGGCCTACTCCTGCACCTATTTTCTATGTTTCTATGTTTCCCACAATTAAATGGGCAGCAATGCCTTTTTCCTTTACCTTCTTGACTAACATGGATGGAGAAAAGTTTGAAAAGCATTTCAACTGTCTGCAACTGGAAATTAGTGTGGAACTAAATAAAGTTCCAGACCTTTAAGATTTGGAAGATTTTTCTATAACAAATGGGATCTGGAGAAATTCTATAGGCCCAATAAAACTAATAAGTTTTACAACTTTTGGCAACAATTTGAAGTTAAACTATGCATATAAAGTATTTATTTTGTTCAAATGAGGAGTATTTTGAATAACAAGGGCCCCTTTAAAGTTTTACTTAACAGTGGTAACTGGATTAGATAATTAGTTAATGGAATTTTGAACTACCAAATTGAATTGTCAAGCCAGAAGATTTAGTGACTAAAATTACAGGATGCCAGTTAATGACTCCTGTTTCTCATTTACAATTTTTGTTCTTTGATTTAAAGAAGAGCTGCTTAAAAATGCTGACTGCACACAGAAGTAGAGAAATAAATTAATTCCCAGGTCTCATTTTACTAACGTCTCAGGCTAGAACATCAGAGTAATGCAGAATTAGCAAACTGCACCTAAGAACAACCTATAGGCAGAAAGACCAAGGTAGTGGAACAAAAGGTTTCTGGATGCTTGTAATCTGTATAGTGCATTATTTAAAAATAAAAAGTATACTTTTCAAGCATTACAGATTCATTAAAACAAGATGGGGTAGAGTAAATAAATAAATAAATAAATATCAGCTGGCCGTTATTTAAGGTCGAGTGGTTTTATTACTTCTGGGATGCCAGGATTGGCTTGTCTTTTTCTCCCAGATGTATTTGCAGAATGTTCTGCTTTTCTTTTGTCACTTGGTTTGTTGTTGATGGGACCACTCGGTTAACAGTCTGCAAGTGATCCACACTTGGATTTGAAATCCTCTGACTCTCGATTGAAATAGCCAGCGTTAACTAACTTTTGGCTTTGCTTGTCTTTCTCCCAAGCGGCAGATCGATCTTTTTCAAGAAGTTCCAAGTCCACTGATGTAGCGGCCATCGTGGTGCCAGTGATGTTCTTGCTGCTGGTCGTGCTGGGCATCGGCTTTGTTGTGCTATATGTTCGGCATCGAAGGCTTCAGAACAGCTTTACAGCCTTTGCCAACAGCCACTATAATTCTCGATTAGGCTCTGCTGTGTTTTCTTCAGGTGACGAGCTAGGTAAGAGTTTGCTCAGCATGCAAAGAAAAGCTGTTACCTTGGGTATTACTTCATCCTGCAGACTTATAGCCCTGTCCCACGGTACGAGTTCATTCCAAGAGCTCTCCCGAGTTTGCCCTGATTCGAACTCGGAGATTTACGGTAATGGCCACTCGTCGGTACTCGGGGCTCTCGTGGACATTTTTCATCATGTTGAAAAATCGTCACGAGTCTTCCCGTGCTTACCTGCCGTTAGCAAGTCTTCCTGAGTACCTGCCGTTAGCGCTAAGAGACGTCCCCGAGCTCCGACGTACCCGCTACGTTCATTCTCCGTGCTTACCACGAGTTCGATTTTTTTAAAACTCGGGAGAGCTCTTGGAATGAACTCGTACCGTGGGACAGGGCTTTAAAATGTCACCAAATCCTCAACCAGGACCCTTACTTTATTAGATACAAAATGCTGGGGACCAGCAGCATCTCTGGATAGAAGGAATGGGTGATGTTATTCAGAAATACTTAATATTACCGAGGCATTTTACTGGAAAACTGGCGTGTGCTTCTCTGTTCCATAACAAAATCATTACTAGTTTTCCTTTAAAGGATGTAAGGAAGCAATGACACACACCTACAAATAATGTGGTGGTTAGAATAGAATAGAATAGTTTCTTTATTGTCATTGTAACATGAACCATGTACAACGAAATTGTAAAATGTCAGCCAGTCAGTGCACCATTCAAACATTTCTAAAAGCTAACGATACATACAAAGTAAAATATTTAAAAAGATAAACAACTAAAATAAATATCATAAAAATAGCACGCATAAACACCCAGCCCTACATCCTTCTGTCGATTTCATGTATGTATGTATCGCCCCTGCGTTCCTTGGCGGCTACATTTAGTGCCTTTATAGCAGTGGGGTAAAAACTGTTTTTAAGTCTGTTTGTCCTTGTCCTTGTAGATCTGTACCGTCTGCCTGACGGTAACAGTTCAAACAGGGAGTGTCCGGGGTGGGAAATGTCCTTTATAATACTCTGGGATTTTTTGATGCAGCGGGAACTGTGTAAGTCCTCCAAGGTAAGGAGAGGGCATCCGACAATCCTCTGGGCGTTGTCAATGGCCCTCTGGAGCGCTTTCCTCTGAGCCGCTGTGCAGCTGGTGTACCATACGCATACACAGTATGTTAGGAGGCTCTCAATGGAGCACCGATAAAAGGACAGCAGCAGTCTCTGAGTGATGTTATTCTTCCTGAGCACCCTCAGGAAGTGCAGTCTCTGCTGGACCTTTTTCAGCAGCGCAGAGGTGTTCACGCTCCACGTCAGGTCCTCCTCAATATGGATTCCCAGGAAGCGGAAATCCGCCACCCTCTCCACACAGTCCCCTCTGATAATTAATGGTACCATGTCCGTTTTATTCTTCCTGAAGTCTATTATTATCTCCTTGGTCTTTAAGGTGTTAAGGAGCAGGTTATTTTCTCCACACCACACTGTCAGCTGCTCCACCTCATCCCGGTAGGCGTACTCGTCCCCCCCGGAGATGAGTCCCACCACCGTAGTGTCATCCGCAAATTTGACAATGGTGTTTCTGTGGTGGGCGGGGATGCAGTCATGTGTGTAGATGGTGTAGAACAGGGGGCTCAGCACGCAGCCCTGTGGAGAGCCGGTACTGAGGCTGAGGGCCGTGGATGTGTGATGGCCCACTCTGACTCTCTGGCTGCGACCCGACAGGAAGCTATTTATCCACATGCAGGTGGAGTGTGGAAGTCCCAAGTCCCCCAGTTTGTCCACCAGTTTGTGGGGAACTGTTTGTTATAGTCTATCCATTGGTTTTCTGCACGTTGTATTTCTGTGCTCATCTCCATTTTACTGGAGCCATTCATTGAAATTGAGAAAAGCCTCCTACATTATGCACATTCAAAATGCACATTAAATGATGTAAAAACTGACTCGATTTGAGGTGTCATTTGTGTGAAAATGGAACATTACCAATAATGATTTATTGGTACTTCCTGGATTCAGGACGTCGTGTGGATTTCAGGAAATAGATGTTTTCAATTTTCATGTAGATCAGTTTCCGTTCACTGAATTACTGCTGATCATCTTCTGGTTCTCTTTTAGGTGATGACGAAGATGCACCCTTGATTAATGGTTTTTCAGATGATGTTCCAATGGTGATTGCATGAAGACCTTGCTGTAAACAAGAGGTTAAAGAATTCTTCTCCGAAGTCTTGGCAGCAGGAAGAAAAATCTTTTTAAAAAATGCACTTTTCTGAGTTGCATTACATTATTTTTATATGGACCAAAAATTAGACTTTATTGTAATGCGCTGTGATACTTGGATAAGATGGCACGGTGTGTGGTGCAGCCCTAGTCCCTGACTGTAGGCTTTTGCACAGCACTGCTTGTGTTCTTTGTCTGCAGGCAACTCTTACTTTTCAGGTTATTTGCTTGGTGGGTGTTAATGGTTGCAACCCCTCTTTCTGATGGTCTGTAAATTGATTTATCAGTAGAAAGTTAAATCACATTTCAATACTATTTTCTATAGTCATGGCTTAATAATAATTACGATGAAACAGTTAATCAAAAGATTATAAGACAACTTATCATGATACCACATCAAATTAGTTTGTTAAATCATGTATTGAAGTGTGGCAATTTCTTATCTCATAATTTTGCTACAAAAAAATTATGTTTATAGTGAAATATTTCAATTAGTGCAATTAATCCTTTCACTACTTCCTTGTGTCGCTGTTTTAAAATGTCCATTTTTTAAAAAAAATCAAAAATAATATACTTTTTATTAACAGCGTAATCATGAAATAGCCCGTTGCAATATACTTCATTTCCTCTACAATCTCAATTTGCATTATGCCCATATTAAATTAGTTATTTCAGTATGCTCCTTGCGTATTCCTGCATGATAGAATTTCACAATCACCTTCATTGAACCTTACAACAATATAAAACAGCAGGAAGTTATTTGGCTTGAAGACTGTAGCAGCTTTTGAAAAGACTTGTACAGTTCATTTCATTTGCACAGTCTTTGATCCTTGCTCTGCACGTTTCCACACTCGAGTATTAATCCAATTCCATTTTGAAAGTTTTTATTGAATCTGCTTCCATTTCCCTTTGAATAATGAATTCCAGATCACAACTCGCTGCTTTTTCAGGAAGAATTTATTTTGCCAGTTACTAGAAAGTTACTGCGCAAACGAACGTTCACCTCGGTCACCGCAATTTATTTTGTTTCCCAAAGCAGGGTTGTGGTCCTCTATTTCCCCTCCCCCCCCCCCCCAGATCAGCCTATATTTATCTTGTGTAGTTTTAGTATGCACAAGTCCAAGATGCCTTCATTTAGAATAGTATAAAATGGTCTTATCCCATACTTTATCTTTTAAACAGAAAGATTTAAAATTCCCATATCCATTGTCTTATTTAGGTGGGGAGGTGGGGGGGGAAGAACCCAGCTGGGTGTACTAAAATGTAGAAACTGTGATTTTCTTTTCCTTTTAAATCTGTTTTGTTTTTGTTTTTTCAGTTTCTTTCTTCATTTACAGGACGACATAGCTGCCAATCTCTTGCCTCATACATAAACTTGATGAGGTTGGCAGAAAGAGTTTTGTTGCTTACTAATAAGTGGAAGGGGGAAGGGATTCCTTTGCAAAAAGAACCTTGGTGCCCTTTGTCAATTACAGGGAAGGTACATTGGCAACCCGGTACCATGCATGCAATCGAGCGGGTGCATTGGAATATTCCATTTACCTTGCAGCTTATACTGAAGTAGACCTGTCTTCCCATTATACTGCCTTCACATTTTCAAAAAGTTAGAGTTCATTTTGCTTTTGAAACTCGGCTGAATTTTGGTAAATGTGTGCATCATTGAAATAATTTCATACCCGATCTCTTGCAAACCAGAATTGTTTAATTGACACATAGATAGGATGAGTGGAACTGCTGCAAATGTACTTCTGCAATGTTGCTCAGTAACTGTGGGTGATATTTTATCAAGAACATTTATTTCATTTCACAGCAGAAAATTCCCTGCCTTTTCTGTTTTTGGTTCTGGCCAATTTGCTGCATATTTCCAATGTTTCCTATGTCACCTCTGGATTTTCAGCATCTGCTGTTTTTATTAAAAAAATGAATTCATCTCATATAATAATGAACCATACACTTCATGCCAGCACTGCATCAACATACTTGGAACCCTGGACTGTAAATTATATTCTATTTAACCTTATGAATGATTGATGTATACTTTTTAATTCCCATTTAACAATGAGAAAACAATTTTAAAAGTTTTGTTATGGAATCTTGTTAAAGTTGGTAGGTCATGTTTTTGAGCAGAGCACGGGTGGAACTTAATTACTGCACATTCATAATATTAGAGACTGTACTGTGAAGAACAATGCATAAATGACCTGTCCCACTTACACGATTTTCTTCGGCGACTTGCCGGCACCCGTCATGGTCGCAGCAGGTCTCCGAAAATTTTCAACATGTTGAAAATCCAGCGGCGACCAGAAAAAGGTACGACTCTTTGGGTCATGTCGACACGTGACGCCTGTATGGTCGTGAGTAGTCGCCCAAAGAGTCGTACCTTTTTCTGGTCACCGCTGGATTTTCAACATGTTGAAAGTTTTCTCCCACCTGCTGCGACTATGACGGGTGAAAAAAATTGCGTAAGTGGGACAGGCCCTTTAGAGTGATCACTTTGGGACCAAAGGATTGACTTCAGATTAGTTGTTTTGGAGTTTGTTACTGAGATGTGATGGTAGTTTGACCATCAGAAACAGCGCAGCTTCAAGTTGGAGAATACTACAAGGCTGCCAGCAATTGCCAATTTGATATTGTTCCTGGTCATGTTTTCAACATAAGATAGAATTGTTTGTCCTTGCTCTTATTGAATAAGATCCAAAAGGGTTTAGATCCCACATCTGGACGTCCACAAGTTATTTGCAAATTTAGCGCAATAGTTATCTGCAGTTGTTAAGTAAGTATTATCAGGTATAGCAGCAACTCTGCTTGAGTCTGTTCTGCAAATTCAATAAGATCATGCACGATTCAAAGCACTGTCGTTCGTATTTTCAAGACTAAGCTCTTTTATACCACATTGTAATCAGTTTTGTGTGTCGGTCAGGAGCAAAATATCCAATCTTAAACCAAAGGACAGAATCGCCCAATATATCTTCCCAATCTTGGTGTAGTTAAGAAGGATCCTACGGATTTTAATCGTTTTTAATATTGATGTGTATTCTGAATTATGTATTTGCTAAAAGATTTTGACGTAGATCTAATGCAGGTAATATCACTTTGAATTTCCTCGTAATCACACAACATATAATTATGTTTTCATAATTAGATTTGAAACTGGAAATAGGTTCAAATTCTGTTCTGAAGAAGAACCAAAAAATAGGGAATCTAGTAACAATTGAGGGCAAAACAGATAACTACAACAAGATTTTTAAACTATCTTAATGAAATAATTTAAATTGCCCTAATTATTAATAAATATTTTCACAACATGTTAATGCTCTTCAAACCTTTTCTCCAAATAATTCTCCAAAGAAATCCTAACAAACATGCATTGAATACATTTGTTGTCAAAATTTACTGGGTGGCAGAAAGTCCAAAGGAATGCAAATTGATGAAAAAATCCCCATTGTTAAGAGCATTGTTTTTAAAGTGAAATATGACACATTCTAGTAAGGATAGGATATCTGCCTGTATTGGAGTGATGTGTTATGCTGCTAAATGTGAAAGTCTTGCTTAACAAAATGTATATTTGACATTTTGCTGAGGAATTGGGCATATTTAAACAACTATCCATCCATGAGAGCATTTTTAGACACTTTTAAAATTTGTCCTTTTTTCAAAAAGTGTCAGTGTGTACGTCTGCATGGTATAAACTTGGAGCCTGGGTTTGCAATCCTCCTGTATGATTATGTTGAACTTGATCAGAATCCATGTGACATTTTGCCCAACGTGCATATTTTTGAAGGGAAAAGTGATTTTTGTTAAATAATAATGTTTACCCCTCCACTATCTTTCTACTTGGAAAACCCATCACATGATTCTTGGCAATCTGCTGTCTTGGAGAAGTTTCACTGTTTGGTAGTAGTGTGATTCTGTGTTAGAGTGAAGCCTTTCTTAAAATTAATCAATATTTTTTGCATTTTATTTAAGTCACATGAATGTACTATTTTACTGCTCGGGCACTAGAGTGAAAATGTCCAGCAGGGCTGCTTATGTTTTAATATATATGGTACTACTTTGTTTTAATTTTCCTGTGTTTTCAATTAATTTCTTGCCTTAAAACTGGATTGTTCTTTTCTGTACAAGAAAATGCTTAAAAGCCTTGAAATCATCCTGCCGCATCTGCCTTAGTGAGCAAATCTTAAGTGTCTGTTTTTGTGCATCAGCCTTCAATGATTTCTCCCACCCCCATTCCCCACAATTGAATTGCACATCAAGATACACATGCTCCACTCTTCATATCTGATCGCTTTAACTTGTAGAGAAAGAAAATGCATATCAAATTCCAAAGTTGCAGATTGGACAATGCACAGTGTACAATAGTGGGTGTTTTTGTATAAATGGAGAATATGTTTTTAAAAAGAAAAGTGTACATTTTGGGAAAATAATGCTGTGGATCTATTTTTTATGTTTGGTAGTAATTAGCAATCATTGAAAGCACAGTAGATGGTTTGCATGGGGATGCAGAGAGTTCCTCTGTCTAGAACAGTATAAATCATGTCTCGCATTTACGCTCCATGTCTTCGGACACAAAATATTACAAGACAAATCTGGAATTGAGCATAGTTGTGCCAGAAACCGTCAAAATGAGTGGTACTGAACATGTTCCGATTCAGATTGTTCACGCTGTGTTTTGATTTACAGCCTGTTGTGATGTGAGACTTTGCACTAATCGAATATTGGGTGAATTGTATGACAGACCTCTGATTCTTTAATCAACTATTGATGTACACTTTTGGAAGGGGTGCAATGTGCTTTAAATGTGGATTTATTTCACTTAATAAATTTTACTTGGATCAAGACTTTCTCCGTTTTACCTGGTTCTTCACCCACAGGTAATATATGTCATATAAGACTATTTAAATTATTTGCTTACAACTTTTATTTCCACAATTCTTGATTTTTCCTCCATTCCTGTGAATATTTTCTTTCTTAAGTTTGTTTAAAGGAAAATTACAAACGAGGGGACATTACTGTGACAATATCATGCTGTGAACTTTAACACATGGGCAATACTTTAGTACGTACACATTATTTTGGAAGAGTGGTTAACCACATCACTCTAGCACAATCACTGTTCACTTGGCGATAGTCAGTGGAATGCGATCATTTTCCCTCACGTCCACTGATCCCAAGTTGATCAACATTTTGTATCAAACTATCCTCTTATTATGATACAGTTAATTGGTAAATTAACCTGCTCCTATGTTGTTTAAGATTAATAGAGAAAGTTTAGATCTCTGTTCTTAACTCTCTCTCCTTAAAATGATTTTGGAGAAAGGAGTAAAAGTGTTCGGCACAAGCTCAGTTTGCATAAATTATCTTTCTGTAACTTTAATTTAATTAGCCCTTCATTCTTTCCTACGTAGCTTTGAGTTTGAATGAAGTATTAGACTCTTTGATTATTTTTAAACCAAATAGTGTTTCTTTTACAACATTCGGCTGAGATCAAGGTACTTTGAATATCCATTGTGAGCAGTTCAAAAGCTAGAATTTTAAACTTCCATCGATTTAAAGGATAGAACATAAGAGTGCAGCACGGGAACAGGTCCTTTGTCCAATAATGTCTGTGCTTTGTCCTATAATATGGTGCTAAATTAAACAAGTCTCTGACTGCGTGTGATCTACATCTTCCCATCGCTGTGGCTCCGTGTGCCAATATATGTCTATAGGCCCCTCGTGATGTAATGTGCTATCAGGTCTTCCCTCGACCTCTAACTTCAAAGAAAAACAACCCATGTTTGTCCAAGGAAGGATACAAAATGCTGGAGTAACTCAGCGGGTCAGGCAGCATCTCTGGAGAAAATGGATAGGTCACATTTTGAATCGGAACCCTTCTTCAAGCTGATTGTCGGGGGTTGGAGGGGACTAGAAGCATGAAAAGATCAGGACAAATTAGGGCTGGCAAAAGATGACATCAGACAGGGTGGTTCCCTGATAGACCAATTGTTGGAATGGGATAATGTGATCCCAGGATGGAACACAGGCTGGGTTGTAAGCTACCCACGTGAAATATGGCGTGCTGTTCGTCCAATTTACGTGAGGTTGAAGTTGTATCTCCTGCGATTGCTGGGGTTAAAAAAAAACCTGGTAGTTTGGGTGGGAAGAGATGAGTGAACCAAGGATTTGCGGAGGGAGCAGTCTCGGTGGAAAGGAGTAGGCGTGGGAAGATGTGATTAGTGGTGGGATCACGTTGGAGCTGACAGTAATGTTGGAGGATGACGTGTTGGATGCGAAGGCCAGTGGGGTGAGAGGTGGGGAGCCCTGTGCTTGTTTGTCCAACCTCTCCTTATAGATCATACCCTCTAATACAGGCGGCATTCAGGTATACCTCCTCCACACCCTCTCAAATTTCCACATACTTCCGAGGCAACTAAAAGGGCCACATTATTCCAAACGCAGCCTAATCAAAGTTCTATAAAACTGCAACATGACTTCCTGAATCGTATTCTCAATTGCCTGACCGATGAGAGCAAGCATACCATACACCTTCTTTACCACACTATCTACTTGTGTTGCCACTTTCATGGAGCTATGGATTTGGACCCCAAGATCCCTCTCTACATCAATGATGTGAAGGGTCTTGCCACTTTCCCCTTACA
This sequence comes from Amblyraja radiata, assembly GCF_010909765.2. Taxonomy (NCBI): domain Eukaryota; kingdom Metazoa; phylum Chordata; class Chondrichthyes; order Rajiformes; family Rajidae; genus Amblyraja; species Amblyraja radiata. The sequence continues at coordinate 2,151,285 of NC_045988.1, forward strand.
TTTGACCTCCCAAAGGGCATCACCTCACACCTATTCAGATTAAGTTCACAAGTTATAGTAGTAGAATTAGGCCATTCGGCCCATCGAGTCTATTCTGCCATTCAATCATGGCTGATCTCTGCCTCCTAATCCCATTTTCCTGCCTTCTGCCTATAACTTTGACACCCGTTCTAATCAAGAATTAGTCTATCTCTGCCTTATAAATAGCCACTGACTTTGAGCTGCATCTACCATTTCACCCCACATATCCACAGCTGGATATAGAAGTAGATTCATTCTTTAGAAAGGGCGGGGGTGGGTTGGGGCTGGCCAAACGTGCCTGAGTGTTTGACCTTGTTTATAGATAGGCTGCTCAAAGGAACCAGGGTGTTCACCTGGGTGGAAGGCAATGTACAGGGAAGCAAACAGACTAGAAAATATCATGTTACTATTTTGATTGTTTTGATGACATTGACAAACTTGGTGTCGGAAGCTCGCCTGGAAGACTGTACCTCTCTGTGTTTGGTAAGGATTCTACAAAATATACTCACGCCAACTTTCTAAATTATCTGAAGAATTTTGCTTGTTGTCTTCAAACTGCAAGTTAATCAACATTTGCTGGATTGCTTAAAAAATCTTGTGACCAGTTCAACGCCAAATCAGCTTTGTAGGCCTTAACACTGCCCAAACTCAATAGCAAGCAACTTCTCCAAGACTCTGCCAGGCTCTGTCCTGCCTGGACCTTTCTCCTCCCCTACTACACAATCGGTCTAAAGAAGGGTTCTGACCCAAACGGTTCAAACGCTGGGTCCAACATAAATGTATCCCAGGCTGTTAAGAGAAAACAAAACAAAGGCACCATGATTTTCCATTCCACTATGAATAAGGGTCTGAAGAAGGGTTTCGGCCCGAAAAGTTGCCTATTTCCTTCGCTCCATAGATGCTGTTGCACCCGCTGAGTTTCTCCAGCACTTTTGTCTACCCACTCTGAATATAGATGTACTAGGGAATTATTAAGATGTTTGATATCAGAGACATCGGAATTAAAAGGTTAGTTAATTTTACTCGGGTTATGGATAAATTATTGCAGATAATTACCCTTTAGGAAAGCATCAATTAATTAATGCACTCAGCATTGATTAGTTAATTTGTCAAGCTAACAATGAAATGTAGTGTTAGCAGATCTCTGTGCCTTTGACATGTTCTGTTAGAATCTCAAACTAGGGTCACAGTTTAAAGACAAGGCCAAATTGCCACGACAAGGCAGATGAAATATTGTTTTCTTTTCTCTGATGGTCATGAGTGTTTGAAATATTTTTTTCCCTCAAAGGACAGTGGGAGTAGTCCTTAAATATTTTTACGGCTAAGTAATAGTGAATCTTGATAAGCCAAGGGAGTGAAAGATGACAGATGATAAAGGTTAGAGGAGATCAGCCACAGTTGTTGAATGCTGGAGCAGGCTCCAGTAGTTGCCCCACCACTAATAATGAGGAATACGTATCATGCTGAAATTTCTCCTTAAGGCCTATGCAGTCACCAAGGTATGTAATGGCTCATGTATTCTAAGAAGATACAATATTGGCTGATTATATTGGACATATTTAAGGCAGAGATAGAGAGATTCTAGATTGGTACGGCAGTGGGGTTATGACTGCCTGACTGCAAGAACAGGAGGGCAGATTATTATCTGAATGGGGGAGTCCAGAAACAGGGGTCACAGTTCAAGAATAAGGGATAGGCCATTTAGCACTGAGACGAGGAAAAACATTTTCACCCAGAGAGTTGTGAATCTGTGGAATTCTCTGCCACAGAGGGCAGTGGAGGCCAATTCACTGGATGTTTTCAAGAGAGAGTTAGATTTAGCTCTAGGGCTAAAGGAATCATGGGTTATGGGGAAAAGCAAGAACGGGGTACTGATTTTCGTAGATCAGCCTTGATCATATTGAATGTCGGTGCTGGCTCGAAGCACCTGTTTTTCTATATTTCTTCGTTTCTATGGGGAGAAGGCAGGAGAATGGGGTTAAGAGGGAAAGATAGATCAGCCATGATTGAATGGTGGAGTAGACTTGAAGGGCTGAATGGCATAAATTCTGCTTCTAGAACTTATGATGTTGATGGATATCTTCTTAATGAAGTTGTGGAGTACAACTGATGAAAATGAATGTTTTTATCATGCAAGACATAACATTCCCTAATCTGATTATATCTGAAGAAGGGTCCCGACGCGAGACATCACCCATCCATGTTCTTCACAAATGCTGCCTGGCCCGCTGAGTTACTCTGGCACTTAGTGTCTGTTTGCTAAAACCACCATCAGTGGTTCCATGTACCACATTTCCTTGTTTTCGTTTCTTTTTCACTTCAGAATGTAAATACCTTGTTATGAAATATAATGGACATTTTATGTGGGTGGATTTGTTGTAAATGTTTTCCTGGAACGAGTGCGTAGGTCAGTGAAATGAGTAAACTCAGTTGTTTAGTAACACTGCGGAATAATATCCTGATTCACCCTCGTCTGCCAAGTAAATCCACAAAGTTGGAAACGCGATATTTCTCCTCTTTACTTGCAGCCTTTGATGGATATTCCTTGCTCTCTCCCCACTAACGCCCCATTTCGAATATCAAGATAATATCTATTTATATTTATATTTTGAACCAGATTATGGTTTGCTGCTATGATGTCTGACATTACACAGATGTGGCAACATTTAAGAAACTGGTCACCACAGAAGACAAACTGTTTGATTAATATTCCACTTGCCAATTCTGCCTTTTTACATATTTTTATTGCCATTGGTAAGCATAGCTTTGAGCTGAAATATTGCTTCTCTTTGTAAGGATCTGTATAGCTCACCTTTAGTTTAGAGATACAGTGTGGAAGCAGGCCCTTAAGTCCACTATACACTAGTTCTGTCCTACACACTAGGGACAATTTGTCCCATTTTGAGTAGTTCAAACAATAATTTTTTGTCTTGCCAATTTAAAAGATTGTTGGCAATTTCTTCTCTGTAACTTGATTTTAGGACATGGAAATATTGCTGGGATTAAGAGTTAAGTTATGAGGATATGAATTGATTGAGTTTACATTCCTAACTAAGGTGCTTCTGATACCAGGGTAGATGCCATGGAAGAAATCCATTCTGGAGAAGATTGCTCAGAAATTGCAACGTTTAGATACAACTGAGACTATCTGAAGGAATGTAAGTGATAACGTGTCACAATCTAATGAAAATATGTCACAAAGCCGAGACTGAGAGATGCTCTGTGAGTATTAAAGACCGTAGAAACAGGCAGGTAGCACGAATTAAAACCCAGCCGTGATCTAATGAAATAATGGAGGGTAATCGAGAACCTGGATGATTATGAGTGCTTCTTTTGTCTGGGTTTAATTGGGACCAGACTGCCCTTTGTCTAGCTCTCCTCGAGCATCCAGACCACTCTTCCCACCCCCCCCCCCCCCTCCCCTCCCCCTCCCTCCGTGATCCCTCACTGCCAGGTTGTTAAAGGTTTTGTTCCACAGGTCAATGATCCCATTACGTACCACTTCCAGAATGTCTGATGTTTGATCTTTGACGAGTCCAACCAACCCAGATGCTTTTGTGTGATAGTAGAAGCCATTGATCCCAATGATGTATAAACACACTTAAATGTTCATTGACAAATCATTTTGACACCTCTGTAGCCAGTCTATCACATAACGTGTAGGAAGGAACTGCAGATGCTGGTTGATACCGAAGATAGATATAAAATGCTGGAGTAACTCAGCGGGACAAGCAGCATCTCTGGAGCGAAGGAGTGGGTGATGTTTTGGGTCGAGACCTTTCTTCACACTGGCATTATGTTGGCAAAAGCACGAACTGTTAGAGTAACTCAGCATGCCAGGCAGCATCTGGGGAGGGAAATAGGATGGTTTTTCAGATTGTGTTTCCTTCTTGAGACATAAGGGCCTGTCCCACTTAGGTGATTTTTTTTCGGCGACTGCCGCAGTCGTAGCAGTTAGTAGAAAAAGCAGCAACTTGACCCGCCCCCCCTACACGGCAATGTCTACGACAACCTACCACCTGGTCGACGTCAAGCTACAGCAAGCAACCGACAACCCGAGACCCATTAGGACATCCACCTACAACTTGGAATGATTGTATTTTTAATTTAAATTGCCCTGGTCTTTCAGACGAGATATTGAGGTGATGCTGAAATTGAATGTAAAAGATCCCATGATAATTCATAGACCTGAGAATGTGCCCCCTGTACACCGGCCTTGATTCATCCATTCGTGTCACTGGAACATGTTATCCAACCAATTTACATTGACTGGGGGTATGGAGAGAAGGCAGGTACAGGATACTGAGTTGGATGATCAGCCATGATCATATTGAATGGTGGTGCAGGCTCGAAGGGCCGAATGGCCTACTCCTGCACCTATTTTCTATGTTTCTATGACTGCTGTGTTTTGAACAAATGCAGCAGTGGTTTGTTGCTACATGTGGCTTGGGGCATCCCGATATATTGAAAATTGTTTCATAAATGCAAGACTTTCTCTTCCTCCTGTAAGTGGGCAGCCATTCTCTTTGTTCTCAGCCGGCATTAATTTACTTTTAGTTTTGTTCAGTTTGTTGCCATTGTCACGGTAGTGTATCATCATTGAGCACAAACAGTGGTCGGGACAGATGTCCTGAATGGAAAACGTTGAAGTATTTTTGGAGCAAAGCCAAATATGTGAATTGTACATAATACTGGCCCGGAACAGATACACAGGTGATCATTCAACCCAGGTGTCTGTACAGCAAAGTGCTAGTTAGGTTATCACCTGTCCCTGGTTCTTCTCGTTTTCTCCATGTATTTGTCCAATGACATTTTAGACAACACTGTTGAATCTATATTTATTACCAAATTCCCATTTCATCCATTTACCGTCTGAGGAAAAAAAACGTTAATCTTGGACCTAAACAAAAAATGCTGGAGAAACTCAGCGGGTGAGGCAGCATCTAAGGAGAAAAGGTGACGCTTCGGGTCGAGACCCTTCTTCAGACCTACTCCTTTTCTCCATAGATGCTGCCTCACCCGCTGAGTTTCTCCAGCATTTTTTGTCTACTTTTGATTTTTCCAGCAACTGCAGTTCCTTCTTAAACATGAATCTTGGACCTTATGTGCGTGCCCACTGGTTATTGATACTCCAATCACCAGAAACACTTTCTTTACTCTCAATCAACACATTATTGCCCGGAATTATACACGATTCATAACTTTGTTATTAAACTTCCCAGTGTTTGCACTCTTGCCTCTAGAAAGCCATGGATTCCATTTGTCATTAATTGCTTGATAAATATGTCTGCTGCCTTCAAAGATTCTTGTACAATAATGTGTAGGAAGGAACTGCAGATGTGTTAAAGAAGGAACTGCAGATGCTGGAAAATCGAAGGTAGACAAAAATGCTGGAGAAACTCAGCGGGTGCAGCAGCATCTATGGAGCGAAGGAAATAGGCGACGTTTCGGGCCGAAACCCTTCTTCAGACTGATGGGGGGTGGCGAGAAGAAAGGAAAAAGGAGGAACAGGAGCCCGAGGGCTGAGGGATGGGAGGAGACAGCAAGGGCTAACAAAATTGGGAGAATTCAATGTTCATGCCCCCAGGATGCAGACTCCCCAAGCGGAATATGAGGCGCTGTTCCTCCAATTTCCGGTGTTGCTCACTCTGGCCATGGAGGAGACCCATTTTTTTTTATAAACCCATGGTTTACACCCATCAACTGCACTACTCTAATGGACCATCATTACTCCAATTTTGATTCCTTCGCCAGTTTTGTCCCCATGTAGATGATGCCCATATTAAGTCTCAAATTACCCGGTAGTTGAAGTGTGGGAAGAACCAAAGATGTTACTTCAAACATCCAACAGGTGGCAGTACGTGCACTGCTTCTGCAACATTACAGTCCTCACTTGATACTTCGTTAAAATTTATCAACTCATCCCAACTCAACAACATTTAAAATGATGGAGGTGGACTTCGAAAGTTAATTCTTAATGGGCTTCTGATATTCCCACCTATCTCAAACCCACCACCTTTCCCATTTCCTAATTCTACATCACATTTTTTAAATTGCAATCTCATTTCAAGTAACTCGATGCAATCAGTCATCCCAGAACCACCACCTTTCAATGTTTAAAGCATGCATTGACCTAAAATAAGGGAAAGCAGTAGTTTAGGATGTCCTGGTTAAGGTGGATGTTGGCCATTAAGCAATATTAATAACAAGTAGGAAAGTGGTTTTATACAGCCTGGAGGCAGTTCTTTGATATCCTCTTGAAATCGGAACAAAGAAACCTCACGGTGATAGATATAATTGTAAAGGTAAAACCGGCAGTGCCAATTTTCTTCCTGCAAGATGTGAGGCATTGGCCACCCCAGACACTAATGTCATCATTTTAAATTTGTTTCTCTATCTGCTCTGCCAAGGGAGGAATCTTTTGGACATTGTTCCTTGACAGCCAGTAGGCAAGTATTAAGGATTGAGAAGCATATGTTCTTTATATAGGATCATGCAGTGTAGACACAGGCCCTTCGGCCCAACTTGTCAACACCGACCAACACGCCCCGTCCATCTACACTAGTCCCCCTGCCTGCGTTTGGCCCACATCCCTCTAAACCTGTCCTATCCATGTACCTGTCCAATTGCTTCTAAAAATGTTGCAAAGGTCCCTGCCTCAACCACCTCCTCCGGCAGCTCGTTCCATACACCCACCACCCCTTTGTGTGAAATATACAAACTGAGACAAAAGATACACTCGATGGACCTGCAACTTTCCATGTGTTTTCTATATTGAAGGATGAGGTTATGCATTGCAGTTATAAAGGGAGAACCTTTTCCTCCTAGAGAACCCTGCAAGGTCTCTGAACACTAAGATGGTGCCCAACCCAGGTGACTATTTGAATGCAAGCTACAGAAGCAGATCTACAATCACATATTACAAATGCCCCACACTCTTCAATCTCTACTCCTACAGTAAAGTTTCTTTAACTATAATACCCTCGGACTATCCTTGATCGGACTTTGTTAGCTTTACCTTGCACTAAACGTTATTCCCTTATCATGTATGTTGTGTCCTTGGGCAAGACACTTCACCCACCTTTGCCTGTGTGTGAATGTGTGTGAGTGATTGGTGGTAGGCGCAGATTGGCAGCCACGCTTCCGTCAGTCTGCCCCAGGGCAGCTGTGGCTACAGAAGTAGCTTACCACCACCGAGTGTGACTGAGGAGTGAATGAATAATGCGATGTAAAGCGCCTTGAGTATTAGAAAGGCGCTATATAAATCCCATCCATTATTATTATTATTATTATACATTGTAAACAGCTCGATTGTAATCATGTATTGTCTTTCTGCTGACTGGGTAGCACGCAACAAAAGCTTTTCACTGTACCTCGGTACATGTGACAATAAGCTATAACCTCCTCCAGTTCAACATTCAACCTCCTCTCTATCATCTCGGGCTCATCTTCCCCAAGAACCTTCTCCTCTAAACAGTAACCAGAGGGGTGTGCATTTACACAGTGCGCTGAAGTGACTTTGCTGTCGTGCAAAGAGACAGAAGTTAGCAGCAACGTCAAGGAAAGGGTGTTTAGTTAATGTGGTCGGGATGGACAAGGTTCTTAAAGGAGAAGAGGGAGGCGTGGAACAAGTTAGAAATTCTAGATGTCGTAAAGAGACGTCCTTCATCCAATGTATTCATACATCTGGTTTAAACCCAAATTGCCACCATTGCTGAGGAAGTTAATCTGTCCTTCAGATTACAAACTCTAGTTACTTACGTCAACCCAGTTGGTCACTAAACCTAACACATCTCCAGTTCTGCACACGCTCAGTGTGGTGGCATCTAATGGAAGTGGAAGAATTGGTGGGTGGATAATTCTGAGATTTATAAGGCTGGAGAAATGTTGCTTGGATCTTCTCTTTGCAATCCCACAAGCTCTTCATAAATGTTCTCATATTAGTGTCAATTGTATTATTAGACACCATTTTCAACAGCGGAAGTAAGAGATATTAAGCTACAAGGAGTATCAGGAATGCCAGGAAAAATGGAGAGCAATTCGAAGTTATCAAAACTGTCAGGATGGTAGAGTGGCTGCAACCTCACAGTACCAAAGACCCGTCTTTACAGATTGCACATGGCCTTTACAGGTGAGTCTCTTTCACCTGCACTGTGGCTTATAATTTTCAGACTGCATTCCTGGCATTTCACTAGATGATGCATGGAATGAGAGGACTTGGCTATAACATGCTAGGGTGGCATGGTGGCGCAGCGGTAGAGTTGCTGCCTTGCAGCGCCAGAGACCCGGGTTCGATCCCGACTACAGGTGCTGTCTGTACGGAGTTTGTACGTTCTCCCCGTGACCTGCGTGAGTTTTCTCTGAGACCTTTGGTTTCCTCCCACACTCCAAAGACGTACAGGTTTGTCAGTTAATTGGCTTGTGTTTGTGTACTTGGTATAAGTATAAATTGTCCCTAGTGTGTGAGGGTTTGTGTTAATGTGTGGGCATCGCTGGTGGGTGTGGACTCGGTGGGCTGAAGGGCCTGTTTCCACACTGTATCTCTAAACTATAGTAAACTAAATCTCATTAATCAATATGTTTGTCTTAGAAAATGAAGAGTTAATGGGAAGAAATTTCCTTTCACAGAGGGAGACACACTACAATATTATACTTAATAATGGCATTAGTTGAGATAGTTCAAAGAGGGAAAGGAATTTATTTCAGCAGTAAAGATAATTCTGAAAGGAAGAATTTGCATTAGTATAGTATGAACTCAGAGCATCTTAAAACACTTTACTTGTTGCTATTATTTACTGTTTGTAAATATGTATTTATTAAAAGCCCTGTCCCACGGTACGAGTTCATTCCAAGAGCTCTCCCGAGTTAAAAAAAAAATCAAACTCGTGGTAAGCACGTAGAATGAACATAGCGGGTACGTCGGAGCTCGGGGACGTCTCTTAGTGGCTCGTAACGCTAACGGCAGGTAAGCTCGGGAAGACTCACGAAAAATTTTCAACATGTTGAAAAATGTCCACGAGAGCCCCGAGTACCTGCGAGTGGCCATTACTGTAAATCTCCGAGTTCGAATCAGGGCAAACTCGGGAGAACTCTTGGAATTAACTTGTACAGTGGGACAGGGCTATGTCATTTTGAAAGGTGGCCCCAACTTTGCACCACTTGCCCACACCGACCATCATGTCCGACCTACACCAGTCGCACCTGCCTGCGTTTGGCCCATATCCCTCTAAACCTGTCCTATCCATGTACCTGTCTAATTGTTTCTTAACATTCCAATGGTTACTGCCTCAACTACCTCCACTAGCAGCTCGTCCCATACACCCACCACCCTTTGTGTGGAAAACCTATCCTTCAGATTCCGATTAGATCTTTCCCACTTCACCTTAAACCTATGTCCTCTGATTCTCAATTCCCCTACACTGAGCTGAAGACTCTACGCATCTAATCTACCTGATCTATTCCCCTTATGATTTGATACACCTCTATAAGGTAAGAGAAGCTGTATAGTCTCTTTACCACCCTGTCCACCTGTGTTGTCATCTTCAGGGAGTTGTGGCCATGTACTTACTCCCAGATTCCACAACATGGTCCTAAGGCTCCTGACATCCACTGAATCCTTCCCCTTGGCCAATAGACTTGCCCAAAGTATAGTTCTGCACAGTAGAGACATGCCCTGGATGGGTGCAATCCTGCACAGGGGTTTCTGCGTTTCACTTCCTCAGTTTCCACAAACTAATGTCTCCAATGTCCTTGCTTCAGTGTGAATTCACAGTGAGTGGCAAACATTCGCAGGTTGTTCTGCCCACAGACATGTCGCTAAATCATTCAGCATGGTCAAAATTCTAGGGCGTTGTCAGTGTGGATGTTAGACATTCTACACAAAGCTAGACGTTGACGGTAAGAATTCATCTGGCACATTTCCGACGTAACATAATGAGAAGCATTGTAAGGAATAAGCCTTGTGTTTATTCCTTAGTTTAAGACTTCAGTCAAATAGTAACGGGCCGAGCTTATGGTCAAGGGGGGGGGGGGGGGACTTTTAAGGAGATGTGCAGGGCAAGTTGTTTTACATAGAAAGTGGTGGGTGCCTGGAACATACTGCATGGGTGGTAGTGGAAACTGATATGGTAATGGCATTCAAGAAGCTTTTTAGATAGCCGCTTAAATAAACACACGCATATGGATCACATGCTGGCAGAAGTGATTAGATTAATTTGGCATCATGTTCGGCACAGACATCATGAACTGAAGGGCCTGTTCTATGTTATATCTTTGTTTTCTCCATTCAGTCAAATTTTGCCATCACAGATCATTCATTTTATAGTTGAGGGAATAAACTCACAATTAAGCAGATAAATAATTTCTTAAGTCACTTTAAAAACCCATTTCTTCATCAGCTGTTTCACCTGGTCCATTAAAATTAAACACACACACACACACACACACACACACACACACACACACACACACACACACACACACACACACACACACAAACATACAAGAGAACGAGAGAGAGAGAACGAGAGAGAGAGAGAGCGAGATAACGAGAGAGAGAGAGAGAGAGAACGAGAACATGACCATTTCGGGCCAATGACCTTAAGTTGAGTTCAGATGAAGTATTCTTGACCAGAAACATTATCTCTGTGATTCTCATTGCTGATGCTATCTGCCCTGTCTAGTATCTCTTCTACTTTTTATTACAAATGTGGACCAATTCTAATGTTTTGAATGTGTTCAAAAGGGAACTGCAGATGCTGGAATATCGAAGGTACACAAAATTGCTGGGGAAACTCAGCGGGTGCAGCAGCATCTATGGATTTCCTTCGCTCCATAGATGCTGCTGCACCCGCTGAGTTTCCCCAGCAATTTTGTGTACCTCCTAATGTTTTGAATGCTGTGTTGTGTTGGGGATCTTTGTGTGGGCAACTGCACAGACTCAAACTCCGATGCTCGACACAGGTTAGCGTAACTGATTATCCAGGGGGCTTCTGCAGACTGGCTCAGCAAATATCCACAGAGAATAGCTGCAATCCAGCACACAAGACACTTGATCAGAAGGCCAATGAGCAAGTTGCCCCATTTGCATTTGGCCGGCATGGTGGCGCAGCGGTAGAGTTTCTGCTGAGACCCGTGTTCAATCCTGACTACAGGTGCTGTCTGTACAGAATTTGTACGTTCTCCCTGTGACCGCGTGGGTTTTCTCCAGGTGCTCCGATATCTACCAACATCTCAAAGACGTGTGGGTTTGTAGGTTAATTGGCTTCTGTAAAATTGTAAATTGTCCCGTGTGTAGGATAGTGTTAGTGTCCAGGGATCGCTGGTCAACATGGATTTGGTGGCCAAATCACCATGGGTCAGTCACCATCATAGTGAGACCACACCTGGAGTATTGTGTACAGTTCTGGTCCCCTAATTTGAGGAAGGACATTCTTGCTATTGAGGGAGTGCAGCGTAGGTTTACAAGGTTAATTCCCGGGATGGCGGGACTGTCATATGCTGAGAGAATGGAGCAGCTGGGCTTGTACACTCTGGAGTTTAGAAGGATGAGAGGGAATCTCATTGAAACATATAAGATTTTTAAGGGTTTGGACACACTAGAGGCAGGAAACATGTTCCCGATGTTGGGGGAGTCCAGAACCAGGGGCCACAGTTTAAGAATAAGGAGTAAGCCATTTAGAACAGAGATGAGGAAACACTTTTTCTCACAGAGAGTGGTGAGTCTGTCGAATTCTCTGCCTCAGAGGGCGGTGAAGGCCAGTTCTCTGGATGCTTTCAAGAGAGAGCTAGATAGGGCTCTTAAAAATAGCGGAGTCAGGGCATATGGGGAGAAGGCAGGAATGTGTGCTGAGGTACGGTGAAAAGCTTCTGTTGCGCGCTAACCAGTCAGCAGAAAAACAATACATGATTACAATCGAGCCGCCACAGTGTACAGATACATGCAGTGTTTGTTTCCCGTCTCACATTTATTATTATTTTTGTTCTCTCTGCAATTGAAAACTTTATTTCCCATTTCTGATAAAATATACTTGAGCTACGACACTCGTCTACTTCCTGCTCCACAGGTGCTGCATGGCCTGATGAACAGTGTCAGAATATTCTGCCTTAACTTCAGATTTCCAACATCTGCAATTGTTTTTCATCTGGACTTTGTTGAACTGATATGATTTGGACAATTTGAAAAGGCAAGTGATCAGGTCCCAAAGGTTAGAGAGTCATTTGCTTTAAACCATTGCATTAATTCCCTGTCCCACGGTACGAGTTTATTCCAAGAGCTCTCCCGAGTTTAAAAAAAATCAAACTCGTGGTAAGCACGGAGAATAAACATAGCGGGTACGTCGGAGCTCGGGGACGTCTCTTAGCGGCTCGTAACGCTAACGGCAGGTACTCGGGAAGACTCGCTAACGGCAGGCAAGCACGGGAAGACTTGTGAAGATTTTTCAACATGTTGAAAAATGTCCACGAGAGCCCCGAGTACCGACGAGCGGCCATTACCGTAAATCTCCGAGTTCGAATCAGGGCAAACTCGGGAGAGCTCTTGGAATGAACTCGTACAGTGGGACAGGGTTATAACTCTTTGAGTACCTTGACTGTGTATTTGACAGGAAGTTTTGGGGAGATTGGCTCGGGAGTTTATTATAAGGGCTTTTTTTAAATGAAACTTCCAAAGCATGTGTTTATGTGGAGCCAAGTCACGATTCCAACACTGCTATGTATTTAAAATTTAAAACAGTTACTTAATTCTCAAGGTGTTGATGATGAATCAACAGTGCAAGAACATGATAATTAACTGGGTTGAAGGCCGTAGATATTAATTAACACTTAATGATCTTGGGCATTCCGCATGTTTAGTCCACTTTTCAAAGAGAAATTAAAAGTAAAATTATGGCAATGATATTGTCATGTGAGCTTTTAAATGAATCATTAGTCTGCCAGAGACTGGAGCGTTACAAAGGTGGGATGTTTGGTTCAGAGATGAAATGGCTGAGATATTACAGAGGTCTTCCAACAATGTTGGATCCAGCCAAGTATTGCAGGCATTAATGATGGGAATGAATGGACAGGGACTATGCAACTGATGTGTTGTACCAGAAATAAATGCAAATTAGAGTTCTTTCTTACGACAACACTCCAGATTTATCATGCAGGAAGGAACTGCAGATGCTGGTTTACACTGAAGGTAGACACCAAATGCTGGAGGAACTCAGCGGGACAGGTAGCATCTCTGGGAGAGAAGGAATGGCTCGATTCAATATGACTCGGACAACCTTTGATAGCCAGTGTGGAACGCTAAACTTCAATTCCACATATGTTTGAGTGAATGAGTTAAGGGAACCGCCTAAATATCAAACTGGACATGAGACCATGAAATCCTTGATGCGGGTGAGGATTCCATGGAGCTGAAGCCTAAATGCCAGCTGAGATCAGCATGTGGGCGGCACAGTGGCGCAGCGGTAGAGTTGCTGCCTCACAGCGCCAGAGACCCAGGTTCAGACTGAAGAAGGGTCTCGACCTGAAACATCATCCATCCCTCCTCTCCAGATTTGCTGCCTGTCCCGCTGAGTTTCTCCAGCATTTTGTGTCTATCCCAGCGTTATCAACAGAGGCATTCACTTCAGATGGACATCCTGGTGGAGATGTAGAGATAAGGTCACGTGACACAAGTTGTTTGGGCCCATTGAGTCTGCTCCAACATTTGATCATAGCTGTTCTATTTTTCCCCACTCAATCCCATTCTCCTCCCCACAACCATGCTAATCGAGAACCTATCTTTCTGGATTAGTGATCCAGAAGGCCTTTCTTTAATCATCAAACACATTGTGCATCACAGATGTTGCCAGTCAGTAGTTTGGAAAAGGAGGGAACCCTCCACTTGTTCTCAAGCACGAATACTGATATAAACCTGCTCTCCATGCAAGTGCCCTGTAGTTTCTGAAGCGTACATATGTGTTTAATTGCTGCAGCAATGTCAAACATGCGCTGCCTGCCAATGAACATCTCTGCTGTGTGCACAGTGGCTTCCAGGCACATGTGGGTCATGTACGTTGAAGCAAGATTGTGTGAGCGGATATGTGAGTTGTATTTAGGAACAGACCTTGTACTTCTAATCTGGCAAGAAGGCTCTGCAGAGAGTAGTGCGTTAGTCCGAACACACTAGGGGAACTACACTCGCCCCCCCCCTTGCAGGATCTATACATCAGAAGGTGCAGATCCAGAGCCAACAAGATCGTGGGGGACCCCTTCCACCCCAGCAACGGACTGTTCCAGCTGCTACGGTCGGGCAAACGCCTCCGTTGCCATGCTGTGAGAACGGAGAGGATGAGAAGGAGTTTCTTCCCACAGGCCATTAGGACTGAAACTCCCATCTCTCCAGGGACTAACTTTACTGAACCAGTTTACTGTTGTGTGGTGTCTTTTTAAAATTGCTGTTTTTTCTTTTTTTTTTCTCCCACAAATATGTAATTACTGATTCTGTTCCACTCTGCTTTGTAGTTTTTTTGCACAATCCACGAGCATAGCCACTTTTCATTTCACTGCACCTCTCGTATGCGTATGTGACGAATAAACTTGACTTGACTTGGCTTGGCATCATCGAGACTCTGGGCCATAAGGTATTAAACTAGGGGGGCTGTCTCCAGTGGGAGTTGTTGAGAGTGGCTGAAAGTGGTTCCTTATCTTGAATTCATAGTCAATGGTGCTGGGAGTGGGAGTGGGTGCATTTGTATGTTCAGTTCAGTTCAAAGTCACGTGTACCGAGGTACAGTGAAAAGCTTTTGTGTGCTAACCAGTCAGTGGAACGACAATACATGATTACAATCAAGCTCATTTCAGTGGTGTTTGCAGTGGTGATGTCAGATCATTGAGGATATTTACAAAGGAAGAAAATACATTTTTAAAAGATGAGGGAATCAAGATCTATGGGGGACTGAGAAAGGGGTGAGGGCTGGGCAGGTCTTTTTCACACAGAGAGTGGTGAGACTGTGGAATTCTCTGCCTCAGAGGGCGGTGGAGGCAGGTTCTCTGGATACTTTCAAGAGAGAGCTAGATAGGGCTCTTAAAGATAGCGGAGTCAGGGGATATGGTGAGAAGGCAGGAACGGGGTACTGATTGGGGATGATCAGCCATGATCACATTGAATGGCGTTGCTGGCTCGAAGGGCCAAGTGTCGTACTCCTGCACCTATTGTCTATTGTCACTCACCAAAGATGTACAGGTTGGTAGGTTAATTGGCTTCTGTAAATATAAATTGTAAATTGTGTGTAGGAAAGTGCTAGTGTATGGTGTGGGAGCGTTTGTGCGGTCTCAATGGGCCAAAGGGCCTGTTTCCACGCTGTATCTCTATAACTAAAAACAATGGAAACTAAATGTTTCTGGGATCCTTGTATGAACCAACAACCCATTAACATAAAGCAATGCCAGCTCCTTAATCATTGTCCTATCTGGGACACATGACAATAAACTCTCTTGAATCTCGAATCTAATCCAAATGTATAAAGCTTACTTGAAATTAAAGTAGGTTTAATTTTGGAAGGAAATACATTTAAATTCTTCGCTTGTGTTGGGCTACAGGTCTAATGTTATTGCTCTAATCTTTAACATGATGACATCCTCACCTCTACTATTCCCCTATGTCTCTGCTTTTCCTTTACTCACTCTCTCTTCATTGAAACATAGAAATATAGAAAATAGGAGCAGGAGTAGGCCATTCGGCCTTTCGAGCCTGCACCGCCATTCAATATGATCATGGCTGATCATCCAACTCAGTATCCCATCCCTGCCTTCTCTCCATACCCCCTGATCCCTTTAGCCACAAGGGCCACATCTAACTCCCTCTTAAATATAGCCAATGAACTGGCCTCAACTACCTTCTGTGGCAGAGAGTTCCAGAGATTCACCACTCTCTGTGTGAAAAAATGATTTTCTCACCTCGGTCCTAAAACACTTCCCTCTTATCCTTAAACTGTGTGACCCCTTGTTCTGGACTACTGCCCACTCCTTTTGCCCACCGCTCCTTCTCCCAAGAACACAGGAACATAAGACCTTGTTAGTTTACAAACTGTTGTATGAACATTGACATCTCCAATTTTAGGTAACTACTGTACCTACAACAACTGCTTCGTCCCCCCCCCCCCTCCCCCCCCTTCTGTTTCTTCAATTCTCTTTCCCCCCCCCCCCCCCCATCTTTCCTGTACCCCACTTGGATGTACACCCTTTTCTCGCCTCCCCCCTCCCCTTCCAACTATATATTTTTTCTTTGACTTCACAATTTTCAATGTGACCATGGCTGACCTGCCCCAGTCCTCATCTCTTTCTAAGTCCCCCATAGCCTTTAATTCCTTCATCTTTCAAAAATGTATCCACTTCCTCTTTAGATATCCTCAATGATCTGGAATAGTCTCCTTTCTCCAATTTAAATCCTTTGCTAAACCCCAATTTGGCATTGCCTTTCCACCATTGCTTGGCAAATAGAAATTTGTCCTTTATCGTAAGTGAGCAAAAATATTTAATAATGAAAACCATGTTGCCCATTGTCATGTTCATCGGTGATAGGGGCAGAATTAGGCCATTCGGCCCATCAAGTCTACTCCGCCATTCAATCATGGCTGATCTATCTCTCCCTCCTAACACCATTCTCCTGCCTTCTCCCCAGACACTGCACTAATCAAGAACCTATCTCTGCTCTGAAAATATCCACTGACTTTCCTTCCACAGCCCCAGGAAAACCAGGAAGGAAGCCACAATCTAAATGGTGAAACATTGGTGAGTCCAAGGTACAAGGGGATGTGGGTGTCCTATAGAGTGGATCATAAAAGATTATTAGGCAGATGTACTAAGTTATTATGAGTTAATGGACTGTAAATATTAATTGCTTCATAGTTCCAGCACTGTGTTTAATTCCAATCTCGACTGCTGTCTCTGAGGAGTTTGCAGGTTTTTCTTGCGACCTCATGTGTTCCCCTGGGCGCTTTACTTTCTTCCCATGTTCCAAATATAAGTTGGTGGGCTAATTGGTTGTTATAAAATTACCCCTTGTGTGGTTGGTGGGGTTGGTTGGCTGTGGAATTTGCAGAGTTGATGGTCATGACTAGTGTAGATGGGACATGTTGGCCAGTGTGGGCAAGTTGGGCCGAATGGCCTGTTTCAACACTGCATGAGTCTATGTGTTTGAGAAGGAACTGCAGATGCTGGAAAATCGAAGGTGCACAAAAATGCTGGAGAAACTCAGCGGGTGCAGCAGCATCTATGGAGCGAAGGAAATAGGCAACGTTTCGGCCCGAAACCCTTCTGGGTTTCGGCCCGAAACGTTGCCTATTTCCTTGCCTATTTCCTTCGCTCCATAGATGTTGCTGCACCCGCTGAGTTTCTCCAGCATTTTTGTGCACCTGCATGAGTCTATGTTGAGAGAGAAGAGACAAGAGATGGGATTCCTCTGCTGGGAAGCATCACGCACTTGATGGATGGAGTTGCAATAATAAGATATGACGTTAAGGGAGAATGTTAATGTTTTGGATTTAGTTCAAAGAAGGTTTGTCAGATGCTGACAGCATTTAAGGAGCGTTTAGATGAGCATTTGAATCCCTGGGCATTGGAGGCTACACAATGGGTGTGACTGCAGTGTGGGCCAGTAAGCTGCCATGGCGCGATATCTTTGTCGGCTTGCTTACAATACGTTCACCACATTCACCTTGAGAGGCTCAGCCCCCTTGGCGATTACCAAGATGTCAGTTATCATGTCAGTAGGTGTAACTCCTTATAGAAACATATAGAATTATAAAAGGACTGGACAAGCTAGATGCAGGAAGAATGTTCCCAATGTTGGACGAGTCCAGAACCAGGGGCCACAGTCTTAGAATAAAGGGGAGGCCATTTAAGACTGAGGTGAGAAAAAACGTTTTCACCCAGAGAGTTGTGAATTTGTGGAATTCCCTGCCACAGAGGGCAGTGGAGGCCAAATCACTGGATGGATTTAAGAGAGAGTTAGATGGAGCTCTAGGGGCTAGTGGAATCGAGGGATATGGGGAGAAGGCGGGCACGGGTTATTGATTGGGGACGATCATTCATGATCACAATGAATGGCGGTGCTGGCTCGAAGGGCTGAATGGACTCCTCCTACACCTATTTTCTATGTTTCTATGTTTCCCCCACCACTCCTCAAACCCCACAGCCCGACCCAACCACTGGGGGATGGGATTAATACAGATGGGTGTCCACTGGTTGGTGTGGACATGGTTGGGCAAGTGACCTGTATAAAGGCTCTATGACTCCTTAACTTGAACACTTGGACTAAAGGCGTTGACCAACGGGGGAAGATTTGACGGGATTCTGTATCTAGTGGAATTTAGACGAATGAATGGTGACTTGCCAGGCCTGATGTGAAGAGGGTTTGTCCTCGTGTTTGAGAATCTAGAACTAAGGGTATTAGTGTTAAAGAGTCACATGCAGGGAAACAGGCTATTTAGCCAAACTGTGGACACCCTTCTGTATAAATCCCAAAGATAGACACAAAAGGTTGGGGTAACTCAGCGGGTCAGGCAGCATCTCTGGAGAAAAGGAATAGATGACGTTTCGGGTTGAGACCTTGCATTGATCCCATTTTCCAGAACTTGGGTCTGGCTGCGGGAACGTTTGAAGGGCAGTGGGAACCTACACCCTCTAATAAGATATGAGCATTGTGAGTCTCTAGAACTCCTCCTCCAATGTCTGTGGAGCTCTAGTGGAGTTCAAGAAGCAGTGAGTGGATTGGAGCGGTGCGGGATAAATCTAACGTGCGTGTGGCCCACGGAGAAATAACCAGACCCTTACATTCCGTATACACTATTGGCATAGAGTCAAACAGGCACTATGGCCCAAGTGGCCCACACCAACCAACATGTCCTATTTACTCTAGTCCTGCATTTGGCCCATATCCATCTAAACTTATCCTATTCATGTACCTGTCTAAATGCTTCTTAGACATAGTCCCAGGCTCAACTACCTCCTCCGGCAGCTCATTCCATACACCTACCACCCTTTGTGTATGAAAGTTACCCCTCGAGTTCCTATTAAATCTTCCCCCCCTTCACCTTAGACCTGTGGCCATGATGAATCTTTGATGCCTTTGAACTATACCAAGGGGCTTGTCATAGGCAAGGCAAGGCAAGGCAACTTTATTTATATAGCACATTTCATACACGAGGCAGACTCAAAGTGCTTCACATAAAAACATGTCATACAATAAATGAAATAATAAAATGAAATAAAATAGAAGAACGAAAAGAAAAGCAAAATTAAAAATGCATTATAAAAAGTGCAAAAGTTAAAAGTGCAATGTAGTTAAGATTTAGCTGAAAGCTAAAGTAAACATAAAAGGTTTCAGTCTTGTTTTAAAAGTGGTCAAAGTTGAGGCAAGTCTTAAATCTTCAGGAAGTTTATTCCAGCTATTTGTTGCATAGTAACTAAATCCTGCTTTCCCATGTTTTGTATTTACTCATAATGAAACTGTTTAAGGGAATGTTTTCTGGAGGTATCCTAGAGCTCAGCTTTGACCTGATCCCAGAAGCCCAGTGATAATACAAACCACATGATACCCCAGTGGGATGCAATGATACTTCATTTAATAAGATAACCGATTCTCGTGTTTTTTGGAGATTTCATTTCATGAGTTGAGTTAAAGGGCTGCTTCACTGCACAACATCCAACCAGCTCTGACCATAATTAAATGCTGATTGGAATATTGGATAAATTCATTAATACATCAACAGAAATGCTGCCTGTGTAAATTATTTTCAGAGTTTCAATAATTGAAGGCAAAGAAGGAGAGGGATTGTGGTGACCTTGGGCCTCTGCATTTCATGAACGTTGTCTGCGTTTGTCCAGGAAAACTACGCTTTCAATGCATTCTCTAAATTGTTCTAACATCACAAACAGATCTTAACAAGCCGTTCTATCAACATGCAGAAAAACTGCAGATGTGGGAAGTATGAAATAAAACCAAAAATGTTGGGAGTGAGCGGCAGTTCAGGCAGCGACTGTGCAGAGAGGAGCGAAGTGGGAATAACTCTCCAATTATTGACCGCTCTTAGTTAGATGCGCTTGATTTGCCTATCATGTTACACCAAATTTGTACGCCAAATTTAGAGTTGGATGTTCATATCCAATTCAGATACTAAGACAGCACACAGATGGGGGGGGGGGGGGGGGGGGGGGGGTATTGGAATGCAAGATGCTCTGAAGAAGGGTCTCGACCCGAAACGTCACCTAATCATTTTCTCCAGAGATGCTGCCTGTCCTGCTGAGTTACTTCAGCGTTTTATGTCTATCTTCAGTATAAACCAGCATCTGCAGTTCCTTTCTATTCAATTAAAGGCCTGACTCTGGGTGAACAGGGGATGGGACTGGACTTTGCTGCCTTCCCCCACAGTGGGAACCATTACGGGGGGATGTTTTTATGTTTATTGTTAAAGTCTTTAATGTTGTGTCTTATCTTTATTGGTGTGCTGCAATGGCAAGTCAAATTTCACTTCACCATTTGGTGTATGTGATAATAAATGTCTCGTATCCTTTGTATCTTTTGTAAAGAGGTTATTTTCTGGAAAATACTATACCTGAAATACATGTTTGGGTACAATGGATGCCTAGTCATTGATAGTTCTACACTTGCATCTTTCCTTATGGATGCTACTTGTTCATTGACCACTGCTTACTTGTAGAGGAGTCCAATTCTACAACTTATTGTTAAACACTTAATAACCAACATACTTATTGCTATGTTGATCCTCCCCACCCAAGTACCCCTAACATTGTAGCTGCAGTTAGAAACCTTGTTACAAATAGGATAATTTGGCCATCATATAGTGAAGTCTTCAACTATTAAGATAAAAACACTATGAATGTGCATGTTGGATGTTTATAGGATATCGCATATATTTACATTCTCATTGCTGTTACCGTTCAGTACAATTCCCTTTACAGGTAATGAAATAATAGAAACATAGAAACATAGAAAATAGGTGCAGGAGTAGGCCATTCGGCCCTTCGAGCCTGCACCGCCATTCAATATGATCATGGCTGATCATCCAACTCAGTATCCTGTACCTGCCTTCTCTCCATACCACCTGATCTCTTTTACCCGAGGGTCTTTACATCAGGAAAGGACATTCATCCCGTTCAGAAACTTAATGTTTCATTCGGACAGACTGTTAGATATCTGCAGCTCTCTCCGAGATTAATGCCACAAACAGTGTTGCATATATCTGCTTTATATTGTCTTCAGTTTAGGAGATTAGCGATAATCTGATTGAGTTGCTTAAGATGTTAAAACTTTTTTGGAAACGATAGGAAGTAAATGCAGAACAGGAATGATTTGTTTGAATGGTGGAGCAGACTCATTTTGAACTGAACTCCAACCCAACACACAATGTGGAGATGGCAGTATTAGACTCCATGCAAAATATTTACTCTCGGCCCAAACTGGATGATGCCGCAAAATGGCAAATATTTTCTATTCTGGCATTAAATTGGTTGCCTGGTGCCATGCAGGATGAGCATTGATATAACAGGACATCAGGGGAGCTGTCAGAGCTGACACTCTCCCCTGACTCATTTGTTTTCACACCTTACTCTTCCATATCTCTAGACTCCCTCTCTCCTGACTCTCAGTCTGAAGAAGGGTCTCGACCCGAAACATCACCCATTCCTTCTCTCCAGAGAGATGCTGCCTGTCCCGCTGAGTTACTCCTGCTTTTTGTGTCTCTCTTAGGAGGAGTTGAGACCAGGGTCAGATCACCACCACTGGCGGGGCAGGCTTGAAGGGTCAGTTGACCTCCTGCCGCTCCTACGTGTGTGTGCGTGTGTGCGTGTGTGTGCGTGTGCGTGCGTGTGCGTGTGTGTGTGTGTGTGTGTGTGTGTGTGTGTGTGTGTGTGTGTGTGTGTGTGTGTGTGTGTGTGTGCTTGTGTGTGAGTGTGAGAGTGTGTGAGAGAGTGTGTGTGAGAGAGAGAGAGAGTGTGTGTGTGTGTGTGTGTGTGTGTGTGTGTGTGTGTGTGTGTGTGTGTGTGTGTGTGTGTGTGTGAATGTGTCCAACTTTGCATTTGCGACCATGGAATCCCAGGACCACATCTAAACATTGAATCCACGTTCCATCAGATTGCAGATGAATGACGTGAGGTGTGGGAAGGAACTGCAGATGCCGGATTACACCGAAGACAGACACAAAATGCTGGAGTAACTCAGTAGGTCGGGGAGCATCTCTGGGGAAAAGGAAATAGGTGAAAGTAGAGATGGAGAAATCTTTCTGAGGTAATCTATTGCAGGCCTTGATTTAAGATGGCCTGTCTCACCTCCTGTTTACTTTTCCGCACCCACCTCCCACCTCCACCTTCAGTCTGAAGAACGGTTCCAACCCAAAACATCATCTACTCCTTATCTCCAGAGATGCTGCCTGACCCGCTGAGTTACTCCATCAGTTTGCGACTATTATTAACCGATGAGACATTGGTCATGTCGTCACTTGTGAAACGACAGGAGGGAAGGCAAACCTTTCCGAAATTCTGATCTTATCTTTTTGCATAATTTTCACAATCCATGCAGTTCTTGGCACTTCACAGGACACCTTTGCAGCGTAGCCCAGCATGGAAATGCATGTCCCATATTGCCAACACAGAGAAATTCTACAAAGCAATGAGGGAAGTGGCTAAATAATCAATTTTAGCATTAATTCAGTGCTAAATGTTGGCCCAATGCCATAAGATCTTTTCCTCTCTTGAGGAAGATTGACATCTGTACTGATTAAAGATGTCCTCTGGCTGAGCAGCGTACCCACGTTAGAACATTGGTGATGTCGGTGTGGAATGCCCATCAGTTCCCTGGATGGATGAATGAATGAATACGTTTATTGGCTAAGTATTCACATACAAGGAATTTGCCTTGGTGCTCCGCCCACAAATGACAACATGACATTAGGAATGAGGTTAGGAATGGGGCCTGTATTCTCCACAGTCTGATTCAGACGATGATGAAGAATGTTATCACAGGCCGGGGTTGTTGATAATAAAGAGGATCTGGCCAAGGATTACGTTACAACCAATCTATTACCCACAGTTTCATGCTGATTGCCAAATGGACACGTTTGGACAATAATGAGAATGCAGAGTGTGGTAATGTTGGGATGGGAGGGTGGAGGGCGGGGGGATTGGTGGGACACGGGTTCAGGGAGGGAGAGGTGGACAATCTTTAACGTGACCTTTCCTGCTGCGAACCTTCGTGTTCTGATTGTACGTTGCCTCAAAAGTACTTACATTTGAAAATCCTTTGACCTCAATTATTCTGTGACCACTTAAATTAATCTATTCTTCATTGTGTAATGATTTGGTAATTGTATATTGAATTAAAAATAAATAGAAATGTTGCTGCTCCTTAAGTCACTATAATTAACTGCATAAAAGTTTAAAGTTGGGAATGTTTGGTTTAAGATTGTGTCCAACCCCTTGCAGAAAGGTCAGTAAGAATATGAGTTTCTACGGTCTTGGGCAAGGAATATGTTTCTTTTATAAATTGCATATTGGTTTTCAAGTGTGGTTAGGGAAAGGTCAAGAATACTTTGCTTACTCTGGAGTTGACACATTGAATGTATTGCATGGAAGTTGTTGGCTGGCGTTAGCAAGCTGTGTTTGTGTCGACTTCATGTTAACTCTGTGAATCTCAGTGGCTTCAAGCTTGAGGTTCTGCACTCTCAGCCATTCCGTCTGATTCACAGCCGAGTTTAGTTTGGAGGTACAGTGCCGAAACAGGCCCTTCGGCCCACCGAGCCCACGCCGACCAGCACATTAACACTATCCCCTACACACACACGAGGTACAGTTTACAATTTTACCCAACCAATTAACCTACAAACCTGCACGTCTTTGGAGTGTGGCAGGAAACCGGAGAACCCATAGAAAGTCCACGCAGGTCACGGGGAGAACGTACAAACACCGTACAGACAGCACCCGTGGTCAGGATCGAACCTGGGACTCTGGCGCTGTGAGGCAGCAACTCTACCGCTGCTCCATAGTTATGATTATGCCTCAAAGATGTATTAGTGCTTCTGATGCCATATTGGAATGTACGTGGGTGCAATATTGTACCCATAATGTGCCCACGTAGCAACCAACAGCCACCTCTGTGAACATAACATAAATCAGCATACAATGTGGACATAGACATAGACATAGACATAGACATAGACAAATATAAATATATAGATATATAAAAATATATAATATATATATAAATACACATTGTATGCTGATATATATATTATATAAATAATACTGGAGCAAGTGTAGACCCGCTGGGTCTGTTTCCCCAATGCATGGTTGGGGGGGGGGGGGGGGGTTCTGCTGCTTCACGCGCACATGGGGGGGGGGGGGGGGGAGAAATATTTAAAACATCCGTATTTGTGCATCATTGATATTTGTCCACATCTGTGTAAGGAGTGTTTGTATGTAAAGCATCTTCTACACATATTCATGCATTTATGTACATTATAGTTGATCATATGGCCATTGGCAGTAGGATTGCTGGAACAATGGGTTGTTGCTAGGGGAACAATGACATTCTAGCAGTGGATTGGCTGTTTATGACATCTTCAAGGGCCAATTGTAACTTGGCTGGGAATGTATCACATAATGAAGTCCAGTTTTTGTGCCAATTTCTTCCCTCGCTCCCTCGTTCCCTCGCTCCCTCCCTCCCTCCCTCCCTCTCTGTCTCTCTCTGTCTCTCTCTGTCTTCATGTCCGTCCACTGAAACCTTTTTGGAAACAGGGCAACAGGGCAAAGTAAAAATTCTCACAGGATTCGAGGCTGACCTGGTCTCTGCCAGGCAGTGAGAGAGTTTCGATCTGCTTGCTATTCATCAGTGATTACATGCCCCCAGCACCTGCAACAAGGAAGCATAAAGGCTGCATTCATGGCAGCCTGGCAGCTCAGGCATGGGAACATCAGGGGACTGGGTGACAATCATTGTATCTCCAGATAAACATATTCAGTATAGAACTTCAAAAACACAGAGCTCGCTGAAGCTATGCTTGGAATCACAGAATGCTCTACTGTATAATCCGAGCCCTCGCTGCCAGTAAACAGCAGAATTAATTTATTAGAAAATACACACTGCACTTCAACCTGTTTATTTTAGTCCTTTCTAAAGAGCTGGCCCAACTGCTTCTAAATAGCTCTATTAATGCTTGGCTCCTCTTTCCAAATGCAACATAATAACATTCCAATCCCCCACTTAATTTGGAAGATTACTCTGCTTAAAATGGCATTGATTGGGGGGGGGCCCTGTGCTTAATATTCAGCGTTTCTCCTGGTGGAGCAGGCGAGCTTGCCTTTGCAGTGGCAATGACTCTGCCAGCTCGTTCTTGCATGTTTGACAAAAATGGGGCCAGAAAAACAGAAATGGGTCTTTTGATGTTTTAAATGCTCTCTATTTTAAACCGATGTGTTGGTGACTCTATCCAGTCTCTAAGCAGCGGACTAGAGTAGAACTGAGCAGCAATGTTCCTTCTCAAACTCCTTGCCTTTTCTGCAATTTCTGCATTGGCACTTCAGTTCATTTTCTAATATGACAGCATTTTTAAATCTTCACTTTAACTTTCACCTCGCTTTCCCTTGCCTTCCCACCCTTTGCTCTCCTGAAGCACTGGCTCAAACCTTTGCTCCTTGGTACAGCAGCCCAACATAACACAAACTTCCAGGTACATTCACATTGCTGCACAAATTAAACACCGCCAAATTATATTCATCCCAATAATCAAAGTGTTTCTGCTGTCTGACTACAAGTGGTAACTGCTCAATAGAAACCAAAGCGATCCTTGTCTCTGTGGGTACAGTTTTTTCTCCTTTATCTGTGTAAGAAAGAACTGCAGAGGCTGGATAAAATCAAAGGTGGACACATAATGCTGGAGTAACTCAGCGGGTGAGACAGCATCTCTGGAGAGAAGGAATGGGCGATGTTTGGGGTCGAGACCAAGATGCTGCTTCACACGCTGAGTTACTCCAGCATTTTGTGTCTACGTTGCACCTTTGACTATTGGGTTACTCATGAAGCTGTCATGTCGTATTTATTATTTGAGAAGCTTTGAAATGTATTTACAATAGTATTAAACCCCCCATAACCCAAATGCCAGAACTATTAATTTAAGTCCATTTTAATATTAGCTGCAGGAATCCCCTGAACAAGAGAACAAAATAGCAAGTTGGCGTCATGATGTTGTAGTGTTGAGTACGAGACATGACCCTCACCTCAACATCAAGGTCTTTACTTAGTGAGGCCATTATTTCTATTTTAAGAAAGCAATTTTGAACTTTTTGGTCTGTATGGGTTGCCTCCTGATCCAAGTGCTCTCAGGAAAGGTCAATAAAGTGCATGTGTGTAAATAAGTATGAGACAATTGTGGGTGTGAAGCAACTGCAGATGCTGGTCTGCACTTAAGACAGACACAAAATACCAGAGTAACTCAGCGGGACAGGCGGCATCTCTGGAGAGAAGGAATGGGTGATGTTTCGGGTCGAGGTCCATCTTCAGTGAGCTAAATGAGAGAATTATGCTCCTGTCCACTTAGGAAACCTGAACGGAAACCTCTGGAGACTTTGCGCCCCACCCAAGGTTTCCGTGCGGTTCCTGGAGGTTTTTGTCAGTCTCCCTACCTGCTTCCACTACCTGCAACCTCCGGCAACCACCTGCAACCTCTGGGAACCGCACGGAAACCTTGGGTGGGGCGCAAAGTCTCCAGAGGTTTCCGTTCAGGTTTCCTAAGTGGGACAGGGGCATTAGATGCCTTTCTGATGCTATCGGTGATCTGTGGAAAAGATGAGAAGTCTGGTTAGGCCGAGTGGAACCTTCTATAACTACTTGTTGGTTTGACCTGCTGCTTTGTAGGGAGGAGAATTCAACAGTCAGATGCCTGCTGGTAGACTCCGTACAGGTTAAATGACCCGCTGAAGTGTCCAGGGTGGCTTATATTATATAGAAGGTGATATATGAACACAAATCCTCATTGGATCACTGGTGACAGTGGCCTTGTGTTAGAGAATCCCTGCTCACTATTCAGGGGGTGAAGGCTCTGTATTGAAAGGGAAGATTGATCTGGATTTGTGATACCTTTAGTTTTGGGGTCCGCATTTATTGCCCAGTCCTACTTGGTTTTAGGTTAATGGTCAGGGGCCATTTTCATGGACCACTGGTGACCTTCAGGTGAAGATGTTCTCATAGAGGTATTGGGAGGAGGGGGTGGGGGAGGGGGTTAGGATTTAGACTGAGCATCATATGAAGAATCTGAAGAAGGGTTCCGACCCAAAACATCACCTTGTCTCCAGAGAAGCTGCCTGACCCCGCTGTGTGCGTCTATCTTAGGTATGAACCAGCATCTGCAGTTCCTTCCTACACATCCTATATTGCAAGTCGGGGTGGTAAGAGGAATACATCGATGCCCTTGATCCTGGGGTGGTCAAAGTTGTGGATTGGGAAGGTATGGTCAGAATAACTACAGTACATTTTGTTGATGGGCTACCAAACAAGTGGGGTCCGTAGCCTTGCATGGCAGCAGGGTTGATCCAGGGTTGATCCAGGGGTGAAGTGTGTGCTGCTGGTAAGGCTGTACATTCAGGTATATGTTTCTTCTGATGCTGATGGTCCACAATGTCTCATGGATATCCAGCTTTCAGTTTCCACACTTGTTCTAAGTCTATCCTATTATGCTCAACTATAATTGCACACAACATATTTGAGGGTGTCTTTAGCAAGAATATATGACTTTGTGCGTTAGTCATTCCCCCCTGGGTTTTATGGACAGATGCATTTGCCGCAGGTCCAATAAATGTATCCCTTGCTTAGTTTCTCTCACCACCTACTGCAGAGTCAGACAGACAAACATATCCTTCAGAATTTGTCCAGCATAGTCATGGCCCTATCAATAGTTATGTGTATTGAGATCTCTCACCCAGAGGGCGTTTTACACTCATGCTAGTGTAGTTTGGAGAAACAGCGAGGAAACAGGCCCTTTGGCCCATCGGGTCCGTGCCGACCTGCGATCCCCGTACACGAGAGGGACAATTTACAATTTTTACTGAAGCACATTAACCAACAAACCTGCTGGGAGTGTGGGAGGAAACCAGAGCCCCCGGAGAAAACCCACGCAGGTCACAGGGAGAACGTACAAACTCCGTACAGACAGCACCTGTAGTCAGAATCAAACCCGGGTCTCTGGCGCTGTGAGGCAGCAACTCTACCGCTGCGCCACCGTGCTTTCAGTACTTCTTCCAAATGTGACTCAACGTGTAGAAACCTTGATTCATCATCTGAGGGGGGAGAGAGAGGAGGTGGGCGCGCTCGTGTTTGATCGAATGCAAGGGGAATTCACGGATCCTGGATTCAATGCTGTGAATATTCAGGACTACTTTCTCTTGCCTCTCTACACCACTGTACTGCCCCCCCCCCCCCCCCCCCCCCCCTAACGGATCTAACCTGCCCGTGAGACGAGGCGTTAGCCGGGGGGTTTTCACAGAAGAGTCTGCCGTGTTGTCTGACCTTTGTGCCAGTGACTATTAGAAATAGTATCAGCGCTCGGCTACAACTGGGGCTGACTCTTTCCCAATAAGACACCGGAGACTCAAATCTGGGGTCTCAAATGTAGATTAGTTATCTGGCACAGGAGTGAGAGGCCCAACTGTGGGCGAAACACAGCCCAGAGGATTTGCCTTACAGAAGTTTGCAGTGTGGTTGGCTACTTTCAGCAAAGTGACATTTTCATGAATTTACCACAAACTTGTTACTCTCTTCACTTAATAACTTGTTGGACACTGGGCAAATTAAACTTCTAAAATGAGTTGGTGAAAACCGTTTTCTTTCTGTAAGCAATGAATTCGGTTTCATTTATTTATTGACCCTACCTGCTCCAGTCTTTTTAAATCCATTATTTTTTTGCCAAGACTTTTCACTTAATCATGTTCACAGATGAGATTACAGACCAGCGCATTCCACATGACTTATTGGGGCCTCAACGGGGAGGGAGGAGCAGCGTGCTGGGTAAAGGTTGTGTCGCAAGTACATTTACTCAACAATCGAATCAGTATGTTGTTGTCGAGGGGAGAACACATTTATTATTTGACAAAACAGTATGAAGCAGTAAACATTCAGTATTAGTATGGGTCACTTTGAGGCTCGTGCTACATAGTGTGTAATACAGACTGTGCTGCTGGGCGCTAACTAGGCAGCGCAGCGCACCCGGACTTCATCTGGCCCCATTCTCACATTTTTCATTCTATATATATTTTTCATATATATAAATATATATATATATATATATATATATATATCATGTGTGTATCATACATGTATTATATATACATATATATACACACACATACACATATACACACACACACACACATCTATACACACACACACACACACACACACACATCTATACATGTGTGTATACATCTGCAGTTCTTTCCTACACATCATATATATGTATATATACATACACACACACACACACACACACACACACACATTCCTGTGTGTGTGTGTATGTGTATATATATATATATATATATATATATATATGATGTGTAGGAAAGAACTGCAGATGCTGGTTTAAACCGAAGATAGACACAAGATGGAATAACTCAGCAGAACAGGCAGCATCTCTGGAGAGAAGGAATGGGTATATGTGTGTGTGTGTATGCATATGTGTGTGTATATATATATATATATATGTATATATAATACATGTATGATACACACACACATACATATATGCATGTGCATAGGCATTTATATTATACACATGCATTTATATATATGCTTGTACATATAGCTATATATATATATGGAGATAGGTAGATAGGTAAATAGGTCTACATATATATCTAAATAATTAATTATCTAAATTTTTAATTTTTTTTTAATATAAGTAATGAAGTATGTCAATAATGAAGGGGTGAGAACAGGCCATTCAGCCCAACATTCCTGTGCTCCCTGCAAACTGCATCTCACCCTCTCAGGATATGCTTTATTCCTTTGTCCTCTTTGTTTAGTCTTTTCCTTAAAAGCTTCGATGCCGTTTGCCTCCTCCACCACTCCAGCGGATAATGAGTTCCACATTCTCATTACTTTCCAGATAAAGTAGTTTCTCCAGAATTCATTATTGGATTAGTTTGTGACAATCTTATATTTATAACCCTCTGTTTCTGGGAAACCCTGTCGACTTTGTTCAAAATACTGTCGAAGTTGCCCCTGCATTGTACTCTTTGTTCCTCTGTATTTTGACCCACTTGCCTGCATTTTCCAGTCTGAGTGCATCACACACCCCAAACCTGACACAATGTTGTAGATAAAGGGTCTTATCAGCAGCCCACATTTAAAAGTCAAGTCGGTACCATGACTGTTCATCTCAGTTACATCATTGTGAACAGAATGCACCATTTATGGAAATATTACAGGGAAGTGAAATATTAAAGAATGAGGACAACTAAATGATTGAGAGAGTCAGACGCTGTTAGAATTCTAAGAAAGATTCAATGGGAATTTTAACCCAGTAATGGCTGGAAGGATAAGGATGAAGAGGTGACGGGCAAATGCAAACTCGATCCATTAACTCACAATCCAAGCATCCCCTCAGCTCTGGAATCTAACAGGTCAGGAACAAAATGGCCCACATCCCATCAAAACCACTCTGTAATGCAGCAGCCCAAGAGAGCATGACGTTGGGAGACACAAGAAACTGCAGGTGTTGCAATCTTGAGTAAAACACAAAGTGCTGGAGTAAGTCAGCGGGTCATCTCTGGAGAGCATATATCGGCGATGCTGCCTGTCCCGCTGAGTTGCTCCAGCATTTTGTGTCTATCTTTGGTGTCATGAATCCCCCCCCCGCCCCCCGACCAGGTCAGGTCGGGGTGAGTTCCCCCCGCCACGGGTACCATGTAATCCCGCGCTACCTGCTCCATGGTCGGGTAGTCGGCGACTAAACCGTCTCCCCTACCTGGTTTGCCAGGTGAGGAGGGGGCTGTGAACCCCCAGCAGGACCAAAAACAAGACATGTCAAAGGGCGGATGAGCTTCTAGCGAGCCAACGGCCATCCACACCTCAGTAGAAGTAGCGATCACTGTCGTACATGGCATTGTTCGGCACCGTGCCCGTTGATGTTCTCAACGATGATGATGATGATTTGGTGTAAACCAGCATCTGCAGTTCCTTCCTACACATGAATGACTTCCTGTGGTACACTAATGATCAGGCTGAGATTTGATGTGGTTACACTTGGCCCATCTCCCAGTTTGACCGGTCTACCATGTCTGATTGACCTTGCCCTTGTGCATGAAAACTCATAATCATTCCTGGAACACATCACCTACCTGAACCAATATTTAGTTGGACAACTGGCTGGTGCAGATGGATATTAGGCAGATTGCAAGATGAAATAGTAAGCATGACAACGTAGTTATTCCTTTCTCTTCGACACCATATCAGGTATAGACCAATCACGATTATTAATCTTAGCCTTAAGAACAGATTTTCATTCAGGCTCCTAGACATTTCTAATTGTTATGTTAATGAATGTGGCACAATTTAGATCGTTACATTTTAGGCTTAAAAAGAAAGCCTTTAACATTGGTGATGAAGATACTTTATTGTACCCAGCTAGATAGAGATAAATTATATATTTTTGCATATAAGGTGCACAAAAGAGTCACCACAAAGAGAAAGAGATGGATTTTTAAATTAGCCCAACACTCATGTGGTTAATGCCGACTGATGAGCATGGTATTGGGAAAGGTTTAAGATGTTACAAAATGTACCAACTTGCTCAATATCCTGGTCTCCCCTCTGTCTGACTAGTTACACCCTGTACCACAGCTAGACCCTGGTAAAAGCACAGTGTTTATTAATATTGCAAACTCTCCCTTTGATTCAGAAATATATATCTCCACAGAAGACTGTGGGGGCCAAGTCAGTGGATATTTTTACGGTAGAGATAGATAGATTATTGATTAGTACAGGTGTTAGTGGTTATGGGGAGAAGGCAGGAGAATGGGGTTAGGATGGAGAGATAGATCAGCCATGATTAAATGGTAGAGTAGACTTGATGGGCCGAATGGCCTGATTCTGCTCCTATCACTTATCAATATGAATAATTATTTCTGTTTAACCCATTCCTGCTTTCAAGGAATTATTTTATGAGAAGTGTTTTCACTATGGCCCCCATATCTTGGGCTTGTTCTGGAGGCTTGTTCTGGAGGCACAGGTAATACACAAGCAGCTTTAAGTGATGGGGAGAGATTAACAGATATTTGAACAATTTATTATTTTTTTCTCGCCCAAATAGTCTGAGGGAAGATGTGGTTTCAGCTTATTTTGTCTTCACAGATCAAGGATAGAATCAGGGTGGTGAATCTGTGGGATTCATTTGCACAGACGGCTGTTGAAGCCATGTCGATGGATAGTTTTGAGGCAGAGATAGATAGATTCTTGATTAGTGCAGGTGTCAGGGGTTATGGGGAGAAGGCAGGAGAATGGGGGTTGAGAGAGAAAGGTAGATCAGCCATGATTGGGTGGCTGAGAGGACTTGATGGGCCGAATGGCCTAATTCTGCTCCTAGTACTTATGAACTTATGACCTAGGATCTTTCTGGTACCTGCCACCAACACAGTTGCCTGGCATTGAGTTAATTGCTCACAGCTTATGCAGGATGCTTTTGGTTAGCATTCCCTTATGTGGTGTGGAGTTACACAGGAATTTCAGCATGTGTTCAAGCTGAATAGTTTCCAGACTTTTGTTGCACTTTAGTGACGAACCAAGCTTCAGACGTAATCGATGCTGGCCAGTGCAGCTTGTGAATAAACACACACACAGAGATGTTCCCGATTTGACCAACTGTAATGGCACAGTGGTGGAGAAGAGGCGGAACATGTAGTGACCAGGGTGACCAGGGACTTCACGGAGTGTGAGCGAGATGCTATCATTTAAAATAATTCTATTAGGTAGCATGCCATTTGTTATACACTGGAGATTAGCTCGGGACTGTGTGGGAAGGAACTGCAGATGCTGGTTTAAACCGAAGATAGACACAAAAAGCTGGAGTATCTCAGCGGGTCAGGCAGCATCTCTGGAGAGAAGGAATAGGTGAGGTTTCAGGTCGAGACCCTTCTTCAGACTGAAGATGCTGCTTGTCCCACTGAGTTACCCGAAACGTCGCCTATTCCTTTTCTCCAGAGATGCTGTCTGACCCGCTGCGTTACTCCAGCTTTTTGTGTCTAGCTGTGGAATGGGCCTTGAATCCTTCTGGATTCACCGTACATTTAAATTACTAAGCTGAAGCAAATAACACCAATGTGGACCAGCGCGTTAGTATTTTCACATGAACAGGAGGAAAGCGAGACTCTATTTGCAGGCAGCTTCCTATTAATCTTTCTTCTTGCAATCCAAGTTAAAAGGAGAGGGAGAGAGTGCCAGTGGCCGTATCTAAGACGGTGCTGGGGCTTAGACTGTGACACAGAGCCAGGTCTGATGGACAACTCCCTGGCGCCAGTGGGACATCGCATTACTTTACGATCTGAGATAATTGGCAGCGCTCCTTGGCAGAGACCAAACTGCTGCGAATTGCATTAGTGGACAAGTTCGGCTGGAGCTAATTGTTTCTTTGTTTCCTGGGCTCTGCTTATTCCCTGCCTTGTAAAAGCACCTGAGTCAACCCTGCTGGGACTGTGACTGTGACTGTGACTGTGACTCTACTGCAGGTAGATCTGCGGCAATCGGTTGTTTCAATCCAGGACCGTCTGAAGAAGGGTCTCGACCCGAAACGTCGCCCATTCCTTCTCTCCAAAGATGCTGCCTGTCCCGCTGAGTTACTCCAGCATTTTGTGTCTACCTTCAGTTATTTCACTCACTTTTCTGATCAATGATTCTCCTCGTAAAGGGCAGTGGGCCAGACATCACCTGTCGGCAGGCACAAAATGCTGGAGTTACTCCGCAGGTCAGGCAGCATCTCTGGAGAAAAGGAATAGTTGAGTTTATTGTCACGTGTACCGAGATACAGTGCTTTTGC
Source organism: Amblyraja radiata (assembly GCF_010909765.2). Classification (NCBI taxonomy): domain Eukaryota; kingdom Metazoa; phylum Chordata; class Chondrichthyes; order Rajiformes; family Rajidae; genus Amblyraja; species Amblyraja radiata. Next base: position 2,185,370 of record NC_045988.1, read on the forward strand.
TGTGTGCTATCCAGTCAGCGGAAAGACAATACTTGACTACAATCGAGCCATTTACAGTGTACAGAAACATGATAAGGGAATAATGTTTAGTGAAGGTAGACAATAGACAATAGGTGCAGGAGGAGGCCATTCGGCCCTTCGAGCCAGCACTGCCATTCAATGTGATCATGGCTGATCATCCCCAATCAGTACCCCGTTCCTACCTTCTCCCCATATCCCCTGACTCCGCTATTTTAAGAGCCCTATCTAGCTCTCTCTTGAAAGCAAAGGTAAAGCCAGCAAGGTTCGATCAAGGATAGTCAGAAGGTCACCCATGAGAGATAGCTGAGGTAATAGGTGACGTTTCGGGTCGAGACCCTATTTCAGACCAACGTTACCCTGTGTGAGACTACACAGTAAATGGAAGCAGGCTATTTGACCAAGTTGGACCTCACATCAAAGCGACTCCTGTTCTCAACAGCCATCTCACACTTTCCAGCTGAATAGCAATCAGACATTGGAGGTTTGGCTGTGTCTTATCTTTAGTTAGGTCGTCCTACGTCTAATGTTACACCCCGACATTTGCCCTCAGCGTGAGCAGCCACAATGTTGGGGTCACAGGCATGCGTCCGGGGAGATATTGCACCGTGAGATTTTGCCACGCTGCTGTGGTATGTAAACAATGATGTTGAATTGGCTTGAGAGGGGCAGAAATGCAACTTTGCTCCCATGCAGAACCTACGATGCAGTGGTAGCATTCCTTTCACTTCCTTTCCAAAACTGATTTCCAATGACTTCAGTGGGATCATCTTTCAATAGCAAAATGCAATGTGTGAGTCTGTGTTTTATCGTTTCAGCTATGGGGAGAGACTGGTTTGTTTGTATTCTCAGTGTGGAGAAAGTTAAGGGGGGGGTCTGACTGAGACGTAAAGAAATGTTGAGGTGGATAGACAGGGAAGATGTTGAAAAACCATTCCCCCCGACAGAGGCGTCTATAACCAGGGGTCATACATATAAGGGCTAGGGGTTTACAGAGGATATGGCGAAGATTTTTGTTTTCACTCAGAAAGTGATTGCAATGTGTACCACTCTGCTTCCACCACCTCTGAAGACAGTGTGTTATGGATTTTCCACCACCCTCTGGGTGTTCTAAAACATTTAAGGAGTGTTTGGTTGTGAACTTCTGTGCCACGATATATAAGAGCAGGAGGCAGGGATTGGAATGTAGAATCACCATGACAGGTAATAGATGGCTGGCATGGATGTATTGGGCTGAAGGGCCTGCAGCTTGTGGCACCACACAATGTATCTATCGATGTTGTGTGTTTAAAACAGACCAGGAGCAATGTCTTCCTCCAGATTGTCTGACGTCACTAATCTACACCAACTCTGCATTGGCCCGGTGCTTTGTGAGTGTTGAAGGACTTAGTTAGTATTTCACGGAGATTTAAACTGGGGAACTAAATGGAGTTTCTACCTTAGAGTGCCAGAGACCCCGGGTTCGTTCCTGACTATGGATGCTGTCTGTATGGAGTTTGCACGTTCTCCCAGTGACCACGTGGGTTTTCTCCGGGTGCTCTGTTTTCCTCCCACTCTCCAAAGATGTGCCGGCTCCTGGGTTAATTGGCTTCTGTAAAATTGTTCCTTGTGTGCAGGGTAGGACGAGTGTGTGGAGACGGCAGGTCGGCGAGGGTTCGATGGGCCGCAGGGCCTTCCCATGCAGTATCTCTAAATGTTAGACTAAAATAAACTAAAGAGGAAGGGGGGTTTGAACTGATAAGGGGCACTGGTTTTAATGGAACTCATGCATGAGGAGAGGCAAAGGGAGGGATGTGCAGAGGTGGCTCCTCTAATGGCTGGAGGCTTCATCTTGGGATGACACCAAGGTTGACAAAGAACTGATTCTTATTGTCCCAATTCCCTTCCCAAACCAAGCCTGAGCTGCTGGTGGGACAACGGTGATGGGGGCGAACCAGAGCTGACAGGCGGAGGAATACAGAGTCCATAGAGATGAAGATTGAAAGTTGCCCAGAATGAAAGGTAACCTTATCCAATAAGTTGGTTAGAATTTGAAATCATCATCTCAGACACACACACACACACACGCACGCACGCACGCACACACACACACACACACGCACACACACACACACACGCACACACACACACACGCACGCACACACACACACGCACGCACACACGCACGCACACACACACACACACACACACGCACACACACGCACGCACATGCACGCACACACACGCACACACACACACACACACACACACACACACACACATACACACACACAAATTAACCTAAACCTAAAGAGTCATAGTCATAGATTGATACAGCATGGAAACAGGCCCATCAGCCCAACTTGCCCACACTGGCCAACATGTCCCAGCTACGCTAGTCCCACCTAGCCACATTTGACCTATATCCCTCCAAACCTCCCCGAGCTCCGACATACCTGCTACGTCCTATCCACGTACCTGTCTAACTGTTTCTTAAACGTTGGGACAGTCCCTGCCTCAACGACATCCTCTGGCAGCTCGTTCCTTACACTTTCCGCCCTTCAAAATCTGAAGTTAAAACAGATAATTCTGCAAATACGCGGCAGTTCAGGCAGCATCTGTTTCCCTTTGCACATGTGCTGCCTGACCTGCTGACTGTTTCCAGCATGTTTCATTTCACTCTCACTTCTGAAGCAAAGCCGCGCTCCTCCGTTCCCTAATGAATTAGAATTCCAACACTTTTCTGTTTGAATAGCGGAATGTCTGAAATTATGGAAAAGTATCTGATATCGAGGTTAGATTTGCCACTTCAGGTCTCCTTCCTCTGTGGCTAAGTTGGCGTAGGGTTTGAACACTTGAATTGGGAACAGGAGTTGCCATTTGAACCTGCCTTGCCATTCATGCTCTGTTGATCTACCATAATGCTACTTTCCTTCACTGGCTCCACACCCTTTGATTCCCTCAGTCTCCAAATCAGTTTCCTCGATCATTCTCTGGATTGTCTTTCATTTAACATTCCATTGGATGAGTATTGTGACTCACAATGAGATTTGTTAAAGGATTAGTGGCGGTCACTCGAAACCAGTATGACTGTCCTCTCCAGAATACATACTGTAGTTACTCACCTTAGCTTGCACCTCCCAAACATTAAAGCCCTGTCCTACTGTACGAGTTCATTCAAAGAACTCTCCCGAGTTTCCCCTGATTCGATTCGGAGATTTAGGGTAATGGCCGCTCGTAGGTACTCGGGGCTCTCGTGGACATTTTTCAACATGTTGAAAAATCTTCACGAGTCTTCCCGAGCTTACCGCGTTTCCCGAGTACCTGCCGTTAGAGTTACGAGCCGCTAAGAGACGTCCCCGAGCTCCGACGTACCCGCTACGTACATTCTACGTGCTTACCAAGAGTTTGATTTTTTTTTTAAACTCGGGAGAGCACTTGAATGAACTCGTACAGTGGGACAGGACTATTAGTTTCACACTATAGTATAGTTTATTGTCAGATGTCGACTTGTTGGGGGGTGACACCTTTATGGTCGTGAGTAGTCGCCCAAAAGAGTCGTACCTTTTTCTGGTCGCCGCTGGATTTTCAACATGTTGAAAATTTTCAGCCACCTGCCGGGACTATGACGGGTGCCGACAAGTCACCGAAAAAAATCGCGCAAAGTGGGACAGGCCCTTAAAGAATGAACAAATGTAAAAACCCTGGATCCTCCCTCATCTGTAAATCCCAACTCCGGGCTGGGAAGTGCAGTTCATCAACTGAAAAGTAAATTGAACAGGAATAGTTTTCAACACAATTTAATCTGCCAATGTATTGCCTCCCAGTGAGATTCTGTCTCCAAGTGTTAAATTGGAGCAGGTACCTGCAGCAAACTGGGCTCCCCACGTATCCACAGGGTGAAAGGGCCACTGTTTGGCTTGGATTGCTATCCTCTGAATGTTATAACAATTCTTTGTTCTCGGTACAAGCCGTAGCTTATTTTCTGTTCCCCCCAGTTGCTGGGATATGGTTTTGATCAGATGAATCTTCAGACCTTGGCTTTCTCGGAATTCCTCCAATATTTTATTCACACCCTCGAGGCTCAAACCTGCAGGCCAATCTTTCTCTAATTTGGTGTGGCGTTCCGTGGAATTCCACCAGCATCCCTCGGGATCGAGCAGTCTACATGTTTTCTTTCGGAGAAAGGAAATTTGGGAATCCTTCCTGAGTTATTCACATGAAGGAAAATTCCCGACGTACCGTGGCAAAACATGGTTTAACTTCCTGAAAAAATGTTTGATTTAATAACGATAGCATTCTTTTCAATGAAGCTTATAAAATTTGTTCGGCTTTCTGCCACATTCCACGACCAAGTTTGTTTCAACAACTTTGAACTTTGTTATGAGATTGGTGGACGTGTGTTAAATATAGGGGCTCTTTTTTGGGACATTGGAGGATTAATGTCGCTGTTTATATAATTAGCATGTTGCATGGAGAGTTGGGAATGTTGGGGAACGTTCTATAACGTGTCGAAAAATGTCTGTTGGTTCCAATATCAAATCCCAACCCAAGAGTCTGTTAGAAGTTTCCTCCAATGGCCACACCTGGTGGAGTTCCCCCATTAACAAAGTGGGAGAGGGTTGGTAATGTGTAACAGATACAACAAGCTGTCTATTTTAGAAAAGTATTCAAAACCCACGTGTTTCTGTCTTAGTGCTGACAACATAATGAGAATGCTACAGGGATGGAGCCGTGTGCTTGGATCAGTGATCCAGATAATAGATAGAGATGCAGACAGGAAGATGATCAGGAATCTCTTTAGTCAGAGGGTGGTGAGTCTGTGGAATTAATTGCCACAAAAGGTTGTAGAGGCCAAGTCATTGGATATTTTTAAGGCAGAGATAGATAGATTCTTGATTAGTACGGGTGTCAGGGTTTATGGGGAGAAGGCAGGAGAATGGGGTTAGGAGGGAGAGATAGATCAGCCCTGATTGAATGGCGGAGTAGACTTGATGGGCTGAATGAGATATAGAGGGGGAGAATTGGTAACCATCTCCACCAGGTGGCGCTGCACGATGGCGGCCTCGCCAACAGTCTGTCTTGTCCTTTTCTGTCAGTCTGAAGAAGGGTTTCGGCCCGAAATGTTGCCTATTTCCTTGGCTCCATAGATGCTGCCGCACCCGCTGAGTTTCTCCAGCATTTTTGTCAGCCTTTTCTTCTTTTGTTGGTTTTAGTCTGATGTTAAATGTATGTTTTAGTGTGTCTTTAGTTTTGTATTATGTGGGCGGGTGGGGGCAGGTGGTCACAATTGGGGGGGCTGGTGATTTTTAATCAGTTTTATGGTGAAAGGGGGCTTTAGTCAGGGAAGGAGGGGCAGAGGCCAAAAACATGTTGGGGAAGAAGGAGTCTACAAAAGATGTGTGATATTACTACAGTGGAGAGGACAGACACGTGGAAATGAAATAAGTCTATATGTTTTATAAATAAAATTAAAATATATTCAGTATCCAGAGGGTTAAAAACGGAGAGGAGAGAAGAGACCTTGACAACCAACTTATTGTTGGTAAAACTGAACTGAGGCAGCGAGTCGCAGGGTGGTTCATTTTGAGAGCATAATGAATCATTTTCTTTGGTAAATCTGGCAAACATCAAATCTGTTTCTGCGGCCCCTTCATTTGAGTGAACTCTTTGTGACACGTCACATTTAATGAGATTGTACAGAGTCGGAATGTGGGACAGAGGCTGTGCTGTGTATTGCAAAGTCCCATAACACTTAACAACCAATAGATCTGCTCCCCCTTGTTCCCCCTCTAAATATATCTGCTCCAGGGGAGGAGAACAATATCCCTCTTTGCCGTTTCGGAATTCCTGTCGTCTGTTATGTTCATTCAGGATACATTAGTGAGTCTTTTTCCCTCGCTCTGATATGAATGACTGACAACCTGTCTAGTACCGTGCTTTTCATCTCCTCACTCCCTTCTGACTCTCGGAAGAATCTCTTTGTGTGACCTCTCCAATTCCAGCCGAGCTTCCGATTAAAGGGCCTGTCCCACTTTCCCGAGTTATTCACGAGTTCTCCCGAGTTTTCAAACTCGCAGAATGTTCGTAACGAGTCCGTAGGAGACCGTGGATATATCGTAGCGGCTCGTTATGCCACCCGCAGGTACTCGGGGCATCAGGTAAGTCGGGACGTTTTTTCAGCGTGTTGAAAAATGTCCACGAGTAAAAAATAGCCCCGAATATTTATGTTGGACCAGTAACCAGTGCTAAATAAAACAATAGACAATAGGTGCAGGAGTAGGCCATTCAGCCCTTCGAACCAGCACTGCTATTCATTGTGATCATGGCTGATCATCCACAATCAGTACCTCGTTCTTGTATTCTCCCCATATCCCTTGACTCCGCTATCCTTAAGAGTTCTATCTAACTCTCTATTGAAAGCATCCAGAAAACTATTCATGCCTGCATTTTAGAATTCCTTCTGGTATTTTGCCTGTGTATATATGATTGTATTATTATTAATAACTACACTGAGTTCCCCACACAGTGGGGCCCATGAGAGGAGCCCCAACTGCTTGATCTGAAGCCCGACAGGAAAAGATGAGGAATTGAGATAGATGGATTAGTAGGTGGTGGCAGATGGATAGTTTTTTTTAATATGAAGTCAAACTTCTGAAATGTAAAATAAGTGGAGCTTTGTCTGCATGAAAATATGTGAAGGAGTTGTAATTTAGCAACGAGATATAACGAGGAAAGTTATACCATTCAGAAAAGATAAACATACAAAAAAAGATACGAAGTGCTGGAGTAACTCAGTGGGTCAGGCAGCATCTGTGGAGAACATGGATAGGTGACGTTTCACAGAGTGCTGGAGTAACTCAGCGGGTCAGGCAGCATCTGTGGAGAACATGGATAGGTGACGTTTCACAGAGTGCTGGAGTAACTCAGCGGGTCAGGCAGCACCTGTGGAGAACATGGATAGGTGACGTTTCACAGAGTGCTGGAGTAACTCAGCAGGTCAGGCAGCATCTGTGGAGAACATGGATAGGAGACGTTTCACAGAGTGCTGGAGTAACTCAGCGGGTCAGGCAGCATCTCTGGAGAACATGGATAGGTGACGTTTCAGGTCGGAACCTCTTCAAACATACAATTGGCAGATGGATACAATTGCAGAAAGAGATCCAGTTTAACAACCAGATACTTCATGATGGCAAAGATTAGGGATCACACATGGGCACGACTCTAGGCAAGGCTACACACCTTGCCCAATGTAGCAAGGTGATATGCTACAATTCGGCAAAGAGACTACACAGGATGCATAGTTCGGCACAGTGGCATGGTGGTACAGGAGCTGCCTCACAGCACCAAATACCTGGTCTCAATCCTGATCTTGCATGCTGTCTGTGCGGAGTTTGTACGTTCTCCCCTGTGACCATGTGGGTTTTCTTTGGGTGTTCTGGTTCCCCCCCACATTCCGAAGGCATGCAGGTTTGTAGGTTAAGTGGCTTCTGTAAGTTGCCCCCAATGTGGAGGATGCAAAAGTGGGATAACATGGAACTAGTGCATGGGTGATTGATGGCTGGCATGGACCTGATGGGCCGAAGAGCCTGTTTCCCCTTGTGTAACTAAACTAAACTAAACTAAACTAAAGTAAACTAAACTAAACACATCTTGTCTGTAATGCCTAAATTAATTGCAGAGTAAACTTCTAAAAAGTGTGGCTGCATTGTGGACATTCAAGAGGCAAGTCAAGTCAATTTTATTTCTATAGCACATTTAAACAATACAATACAATTCAATTTATTGTCATTTGGACCCCTTGAGGTCCAAACACAACTCTCGTTGACCAAAGTGCTTTACATTAGTGCAGGTACTAACGTGCTACAAACAGTGGTACAGAGATCAACAATACATACATAAATACATACATACAGCACTCCCTTAGAGGACCTCAAGAAAGGCTTGAGTGTAGAAATAAGTTTTAAGTCTCGGCTTAAAAGAGTTGATGGAGGGGGCAGTTCTGATGGGAAGGGGGATGCTGTTCCACAGTCTAGGAGCTGCAACTGGAAAAGTACGGTCGCCCCTGAGCTTATGCCTAGACCGCGGGATGGTCAGTAACCCCAAGTCGGCCGATCTGAGGGACCTGGAGGTGGTATGGTGGGTAAGCAGATTTTTGATGTAGGTGGGGGCAAGCCCGTTAAGGGCTTTGTATACATAAAGAAGGAGCTTGAAATTGATTCAGAACCGCACTGGGAGCCAGTGGAGAGATGCCCGTTTTTCGGGTGCCCGTCAGGAGTCTCGCTGCGGCGTTTTGGAGTCAAAAGTGTTTAATTGTCATATGTACTGAAAATGGAACAATTCACTTCTTATTCGCACCAACCTGCCAGCTCTGCAAACACAATCACCATAGGTTACACAATAAATAATAAAGGAAGATTTTATGCTGAAAGTGAGTTCTTGTGAAGATAAAAGTCCTGCTGAAATATGAAGAGATAATTTTCCTTATAGGATACTAAGAAGCCCAAAAATGGAAACACAAAATGTGCATCCCCCAAGTTAACCCAATTTTTAACATCAATGCAATGGTCTGCAGCTGGAATTAATTTCTCATCCCATAAATTCTGAAATCTACGTTGCACGATAACCCCATCCATGCCATGAGGTGAATTGAACTGAGCTTGGTTACAGGGGTAATAATGTCAAGCTAATGCCCAAAGCAGTTTTGTTTCAACATGAATGAAGAAATTATATATTTCCATAATATTAGAAATGTTAAAGCTGTTGGCTCAGGCAGTTCAGGTGTTACTTCACGTCCAACGACAGAGATGTCTATCTCTAGATGAGATGTGACTAGGTTGGGGAGTGTGGGAGGCCCTTTTGAAGAATAGTTCGGGATTTTACCTTGGTCTCCTAGCATTGAATGACATCAAGAAAAAAACTGAAGGAGTAATACTTGTTAAAATAAGAGCCAGATAAGTGTTATTCTGCTGATATTGCAGTTGTAAATTCCAGGCTTCTGAGTTCCAGGTACTATATCCTGCTGATGTAAATCAATGCCATTGATTAGTCTTTTATGCTTTGGTCTGATGATTGGTTTTCCTGCATCCTGTCTTGATGTATACAACAGTAGCACAACTTCAGTTCCAATTCTTTTTCCTTTCTCTTCTGATGTAGTTGACTACAATGCATTACCGAGGACACCAACTCTCTCCCACTCCTAGGACATGTGTTCAGGGGTGGCGCGCTCACCTGAGTCAGGAAGGTTGTGCGTTCAAGCCAATTAACCTACAAACCTGTACGTCTTTGGAGTGTGGGAGGAAACGGAAGATCTCGGAGAGAACCCTACGCAGGTGACGATGAGAACGAACAAACTCCATACAGACAGTCAGGATCGAACCCGGGTCTCTGGCGTCGTAAGGCAGTAACTCTACTGTTGTGCCACCGTGCCACCCAAAGCATAAAAGCAATAGTTTGCTTTGCAAAAGCTAGAGTACCTACCAGTTGATCCGTTAGAAAGCTTTGGACCTCAGTTAACCTGAGAATAGTGTTCCTGTTTGGGCTGGTCCATAGAGACTGCGCTTAGATTTGCTCTTGGACTGAATGGGTATTTTTTTCTGTTCAAAGCTGTGGAACGTCCTGTCTTTATTCAATATCCTCAACGCTGAGCATGGCCTTCTTGTCATTCAATATGCACTTTCCACCAGGATGATGGCTGGATGGCAATCAGGGTGAAAGATTTTCCTTTAATTCACAGGCATGGAGTGTAGCCTAGCCCTGGCAGACTCGCTGCCTCCCTCAGTGAGATCACCAAACGATCGCACAAACTTACCTTGTTTTGAGAATTTAGAAGTGCAAAAAATGTGTTTCATAATCAGTGAGTATTTCTTGTTGTAATGCAGACATCAAATATGCACCTCAAAGTTTCAAGTCTCCAAAAACCAACAGTGCAACTCTCTCTCAGTGCTGGGTTGAAAGATCTAGCCTAGGTTTTATGTTTAAGCATCTTTAGTTAGAAACATTGAAACATAGAAAAATAGGTACAGGAATAAGCCATTCGGCCCTTCGAGCCAGCATCGCCATTCAATATGATCATGGCTGATCATCTAAAATCAGTTAGCCGTTCCTGCTTTTTCCCCATTTCCCTTGATCCCTTTAGCCCTAAGAGCTAAATCTAACTTTCTCTTGAAAGTTGGCTTGAACATAGATTTCTCCCACCATTGCACCAGTGTAGACATATTCCGACCTGGAAAAGCAAATCTGCAGAACTGAATAACGGCGCATAAATTGTCACTGATCAACGTTGATGATTCTTCAAGATGAAAAGTTGCTGTTTAATAAATGTAAACTTCTTATAGTATGCTAATGACATCCCAAAGGACACTTCAATATTATCAGATTTTCCGTCATGAATTTGTCCAGCCTGTAAATGGCAGAGCAGAACTATTAACACTGTATTTACATTCTTCTACGGTGGCAATGTCGATCCTCTGTTTCCCATTATTTATCGCAAGTCCACAGCTTGCTCTGCGCACTCCATATGGTTTTGGCACCGAGCCGCCCAAGTTAATCTGCTTCATTTTCAGTCTGGACTCCCCGAAGCTGGGAATGGTGTTGCCATAATTGACTTCAGTTTCCTCAGAGTGAGGAAAAGAGGTCATTTAGCCAGAATTCACAATCCTGGCAATTGTTGCCTTTGAAGAGCTCGACGCAATCTAGTCCAACAGCCCACAGCCCTTCAACTGTTTTGATTCATTCATGAAGACTAGCCACCTCAGCCAAGTACCAGATGGCCATAGTCACCGAAGGCAGGGAGTAATTGGACCACTGCACGTCATTGTAACTCACCTCCCTTTTAAAATCATGGGCTTCTTTTGGTTTATACCACAGTACAATATCAGGAACATTTGCGAAGCAGAGATCAGTACAAATCTGAGAGTGTTTGGGTACTACAAGCTGAGAGACTGGTGCAGTGAAAATGGAACGAACATTGACAATAGTTATCATAAATGTGCATAGTGATTTGAAATGGAAGAAATTGATAGTGAGTGTAGAACAATTGAAGTTTTAATGTTGAATAAATATGATGTGCATAAGTGTAATATTTTAAGAATATACTGTTAATAAATAGATGTTGGAAAACGTCAAAAGATGAAATTGGATTTTATTGCTAATTCATGGTCAGTCAGGACACACATATCTCAGATACAATGTGAAGGCAATTGTTGTTGTTGATATATTTGGTTTGAAAATTTTATTTTTACTCTATTGCTAAATCTCTAATGACAGGAAAAGCACCCCGAGAACTAATTGTGGAAAAAACAATTTCATTATCAATGTGTATTTTAAAGAAATAAATGCGATTATTTGTGCAGAAAAAATGCAACAAAAAAATCTTCATCTCAACACCAATGTAGAGGTGGGTATCTGCTTGCAACGGCACAGAGGTTACTCTGATAGTCCACAGCATTGCTGAGGAAATTCTATAGTGTTAGAGATGCTGTCTCTCCATGTGAGACAGGCCACTAATTATTCAGATGGGTGTAATATATCCTATAGTATCACTTGGAAAAATGCAGAAGAGCTTGTTTCTGTGTCTTAGGCAATATTTATCCCACAATTGATGCCACTTAAAGTATATTAGCTTATTATTCATCACTTGGCAGTTGTCTGGAATGCATGAAATGGTGAATGCAGAATGAAAGGACAAAGTGAGCAGAAATCCAATATGGACTTTCCTCAAACTCACCTTGATGCCCGTGTGTTTACTGTGACATTACAATTATACCTCTGGTGCTTTATTTGACATTTTAATGGAGTAATTGTGTATGGGTGGGGGGAGGGGGGGGGGGGGCGGGGAAGTGACTGCAATAACAATACCCAGGAGAAGGGGATGGGGGGGGAACAAGAGATCACCAATGTTCCGTGCAGATTAACTCATCCAGTTTCCTCCAATTTAATATCCAATAATCCACTGTGGACGGCTCGATTGTAATCATGTATTGCCTTTCGGCTGACTGGTTAGCATGCAACAAAAGCTTTTCACTGTACCTCGGTACACGTGACAATAAACAAAACTTCCTTTTGGTGTGATTTAGTAATCCTGTGAACTTAAATGGCGATTTAATTAATTCTCATGTGTGGGGTTTTGGATCATTTGATCCCCAGTATCATCCTACTATTGTCTCATTAAGATATTCCCCAGATTCAGCTTCCCATACATACAAAGTTACTGTGTCGCACCCTGGCCGTTCCCTCTTCCCCCCTCTCCCATCAGGCAAAACGTGTAGAAGCGTGAAAACGCAACCTCCAGATTCAGGGACCGTTCTTTCCCAGCTGTTATCAGGCAACTGAATCATCCTACCACAACCAGAGAGCAGTTCTGAACTACTATCTACCTGAAGAAGGGTTTCGTCCCGAAACGTTGCCTATTTCCTTCGCTCAATAGATGCTGCTGCACCCGCTGAGTTTCTCCAGCACTTTTGTGTACCTTCGATTTTCCAGCAACTGCATTTCCTTCTTAAACACATACTATCTACCTTATTGGTGAACCTTGCCTATCCTTGATTGTACTTTGCTGGCTTTACCTTGCACTAAACGTTATTCCCATATCATGTATCTATACACTGTAATGACTCGATTATAATTATGTATTGTCTTTCTGCTGACTGGATAACATGCAACAAAGGCTCTTCACTGTACCTCAGTACACGTGACAATAAACTAAACTAAACTGAACTGAAACTGAAACTGAGAATCCAACTTGGTTCTTGGTTTCTTGGTCCTCCAAAATATTCCAAATGGAATTTAAACTGGATCCAAGAGCAGGTTACCAGATCCCTCCGACCTGCCGTGCCATTCAATATAATTGTGGCTGATCAAATGTGATCTAATCCCATTGGGCACTGGTTCAATACTGCCCAAACAATAGATCTTGTACTCTGCGGACAGTACCTTGAAACCACTTTATAACTAGTTTTCAATTTGAAATGAAATATTGGTGTTTCTAGTATTTGGAAGGAAAATCCAGAATGTACATAGCATGGGGCCAGGATATCCCAGATAGGTTGGTTTGTGTGATTGTCTGCTACTGTCTGTCACTTTGTACGCCCTTGGATGGAGCTGTTCCCAAACCATGTGCAAGAAGGAACTGCAGATGCTGGTTTAAACTGAAGATAGATACAAAAAGCTGGAGTAACTCAGCGGGACAGGCAGCATCTCTGGAGAGAAGGAAAGGATGACGTTTAGTGTCGAGACCCTTCTTCAGACCCATGCCATGCTGTGATGCATCCCGATAAAATGTTTTTTACGGCGCAGCTATAGTAGTTGGTAAGGGTTGTTGAGGACATACCGAACTTTCTGAGCTGTCCCACTGTACGAGTTCAATTCAAGAGCTCACCCGAGTTTAAAAAAAAATCAAACTCGTGGTAAGCACGTAGAATGTATGTTGCGGGTACGTCGGAGCTCGGGGACGTCTCTTAGCGGCTCGTAACGCTAACGGCAGGCACTTGGGAAACGCGGTAAGCTCGTGAAGACTCGTGAAGATTTTTCAACATGTTGAAAAATGTCCACGAGAGCCCCAAGTACCCACGAGTGGCTATTACTGTAATTCTCCGAGTTCGAATCAGGGGAAACTCGGGAGAGCTCTTGAATTACCTTGTACAGTAAGGAAATAGAGGCATTGGTATGCTTTCTTGACCATAGCTTTGATGTGGCTGGTCCAGGTTGGTGACATTTATTCATAAGAACTTGAAGCATTTGACCATCTACACTTCGGCCCCATCAATGTGTGTGTGTGTGTGTGTGTGTGTACTGCTTCACTTCTAGAAGCCAATCACTATCTCCTTTGTCTTGCTGACATTGAGGGAGAGGTCGTAGTCTTGGCAGCAGGTTACGGGGTTCCCCATCTCCTTGCTTTGCTCTGTCTCGTCATTATATCACAACTGACGTTCTGCCAGGGTCATGATGGGTGGCCATTGTAATTGACCAGCGATCGCTTCTATTGGTATTTGTACAATGATACGCTCTTAAATAATGTACCATTCAGTATTTGTAGCGAGCAGTGACAAAATAAATGTAGAACTGTTAAAAAGACATTTGTAAATGTTTGGTAATCCTGCAGGGAAAAAACATTTTGGGCCTGTCCCACTTAGGTTTCAACATGTTGAAAAATATTCGGCGGCAGTGGCGACAATTTGGGCTGTCGTAGGTTGTACAATACAATACAATACCTTTTATTTGTCATTTGAACCTCACATGAGGTTCAAACGAAATTTGGTTTCTGCAGTCATACAAGAAAAGAACTAAGACACACACCAACACAATTTACACAAACATCCATCACAGTGAATCTCCTCCTCACTGTGATGGAAGGCAAAGTCTTGTCTCTCCCCTGCTCTCCATTCCTCTCCCGAAGTCGAGGTCAAAGCCCCCGGCGGGCGCTAGCAAGTCCGCGGCAATTTAAAGCCGCGCCGGGCGATGTAAGGCCCCGCTCCAGGTCACTCTCAACCCCGCAATTCGAGCGGGAGAAGTTGCCGTTGCCGGTGCCCCGCAAAGCAGTCTCCCACCGGGGACCCGCGAGCTCCCGGTGTCACCATCCACCGGAGTCGGGTCGCAGCAGCGCGCAGCCGCAGCTCTCCACGATCCGAAGCTGGCCAGCTCCACGAAGGTAGGTCCGCAGCTCCACAGCTCCACAGCTCCCCAGCTCCACAGGCTCCGTGACTTGAGCCTCCAGGTCGTTCCGGTTGGAGGCCGCTCCACGGCGTTAGGCCCCAACGGCAACGGAGACCCGACAGGGAAAAGGTCGGGTCTCCATGCAGGGAAGAGATTTAAAAGTTTCCCCCCCCCCCACCCCCCACACATACACATTTAAAAACCCGCTACAAACTAAACCCTCAATGGGACAAAAAATAAAAAATACACAGACAGACTGCAGAGGTCGCTGCAATGTCGGTCGCGCCGCCCACAGGTGTAGGTGGTGTCGTAGGTTGTCGCCAGGTGACGTAGGCTGTGGCCAGTGCTGACTTCAGTGAATTCCATTGTCCTAGTTGGCGGCAGTCGTCTAAGTGGGACAGGCCCATTTATTATTGCGAGTCTGAAACTCTCTAGATCATCACCCCTTTCCCTCCTTGACATAAATGTTTTTAGTTATGTGATTTTCTACGACAGCGAGGCTTCTTACGAACACAACTATCACATTATAGCAGATCCACCTGTAGTTTGTAACTGGGATCATCATAAAACACAGACCTAAGGAAATCTATTCATGAGCAGAATGCAAACACAAGCCTACAATGCCTGCACTGACTGTGACTGAAGGAGGTAGCAACTAGCACAAGTGGGGAATCTGGCAACAAACATTATACAGCACAGGTACTCCTTCTGTAAGACGAACAGACTGCAGATTATCCTGTCAGATGAAATGAATCTCGTTTCAAAGCTTTCAACAATACTTCCCCACCGTACTGAAACAATGCTGCAACATTTCTGTGATGAGGATCCTGTTGCAAAAGGGTTTTTTTTTTTCCGAGCTGGATTCGAAGTCTCCCCTGACCAGCAAAGACAAGTAAATTGAAACAAAATGACAGGTGTCTATGCTCCAGTGTCCTAATCACATCCAAATGTGTCCTGACAAAGGCAGCTTTGAGGAGAAGCAGGTTACAGTAGAGGGTGGAGGGGGATAATTTTACAGTAACTGGGCAGTTTCCAGCATGCCTGTGGTGGATAACAGTGTGCCCTGTGTTTTTATGTTCAACCTTTCCATAGCCTCTTTGTTCTCTGCATGCCACCATGCACTGACATTCCCAGGCACTGCCTGTGTGTCCAGTCCCGACCAGCGTGAACCCTTCTGCTGCGGAGTTTAGGGTTGGTGGTGGAAGTGGGGCAAAGGTCACACTCCATCGGGATTTCAAATCCTTCGTTTTAATTTACTGTTTTCGAAATTCCTTCCAAAGAAAACCGTACGCTTCAGGGAAGTTGTTAAATGTGTGTACACTATTTTAAACAAAGTCCCCGGGGGCTACACTATTTGGATTTATTTTACCGCAGGTGTGGCCTCTTCAACAAGCGGGTGGGTTATGGTATAACTCAGGATGCCAAAAGCCTTTTATTTTGAAGAGAGATTTAAAGAATGAAAGTGCTTGCATAACTTTAGAGTCCCTCACAGCCTCAGGATGTCTGAACGTCTAACATGAATCCAGTCGGTGGTAGTTTTGGTGGATATTTGAGGTTGTAATGCATGAGGCAAGCTCGTCAATAGGTACAGAGCAAGAACAAGAGTCCTAGAGAGATGGAGCATGGAATCAAGCCCTCTGCTCCTCCATCTGTACCACATTTTTATGCAGCATCTCTGGAAGACATTGACATAGAAAATAGGTACAGGAGTAGGCCATTCGCCCCTTCGAAATGATCATGGCTGATCATCCAAAATCAGTACCCTGTTCCTGTTTTCTCCCCATATCCCATTGATTACATTAGCCCAAAGAGCAATATCCAACTCTCTCTTGAATACACCCAGGTGATAGAATTATAAAGGTAATATTGCCATGCCAATCAAAATGGCACAGGAAGCTCAATTGACCAAATCACCTGAGTCTTCAACGTTTCTATGAGGAATTCAGGAACAAAGGGAGAGGATAAAGTTTCTTCAAGAGGTGAAATATAATCCGCTCCAAATTCAATGCAGCATAATTTGTATTAAAATTGTCCAAATCAGAGAATCGTACGAGGCAGAACTAGGCCACTTGGCCCGTTGAACCAGTCTCCACTTAAACTGGCTGCAGGTTTAGATGCTGTTGCTACTGTTTCCATTTGCAATTACCTTTTCTATATAGATAGTGAACCTGGTCCCATTTAGAGCTGCTAATCTCTTCTCTCTGCCCATTCTGGTGGCGTATGCAAGGCAAGAGCCGCTGCCCATCTTCCTCCTCTGCGATTTGTCTGCCAAATTAGTTCACTTTTATTAAATTGTGTTCTTTCAAATGGCACGGTGGCGCAGCGTTAGAGTTGCTGCTTTAAAGCACCAGGGATCCGGGTTCGATCCTGGCCATAGGTGTTTGTCTGCACGGAGTTTGTACATTCTCCCCGTGACCGCGTGGATTTTCTCCTGAATCTCTGGTTTCCTCCCACACTCTGAAGACGTACATGTCTGTAGGTTAATTGGCTTGGCATGAGTGTAAATTGTTCCTAACGTGTGTAGGATAGTGTTAGTGTGCAGGGATCGTTGGTCGGCATGGATTTGGTGGGCCGAAGGGCCTGTTTCTGCGCTGTATCTCTATACTAAACTAAACTAAACAAACTATTTTTGAATTAGTACTTCCTTTGAGAGAAGTGCTTCTTCTTAGACTGGGAGTCTTAGACTGGGAGTCACTGCGAGTCGGTCCCTTTGACTTTGAGCAAAGTTGCAGATTGATGAAAGGTGCAAGATGGTACTGAAGTGTGATGACTCTTTACCAGTTGGTCCCAGAGGAGGTTCTACACTCATCAGATACCATCGCCCCACTCTTTCAAATATCTTTTCCCTCCTTATTGTACGTGAGTTTGCCTTGATTGTATTGAGGTTTAGATTTAAACCTAGGTTTAAACCTCTCACCCTGGCCACAAACTCTTTGAATCACTGCCCTCTGGAAGGCGACTCCGGACTGTCAAAGCTGCCACAGCCAGACATAAAAACTGTTTTTATCCACGAGTAGTTGCTCTACTCAACAGCCAAAAATCTGTAGCCTCCCTTTGATCTGGTATTTTGTTGGTTCACATGCTTGATCAATGGTGTTTTATCATTAATGTTTTATTATTATTAATGTTTAGTGTTTTCTGAGTCATTCGTAACTGTCACTGTATGTCATGTTGTTACTTGTGGGCGGAGCACCAAGGCAAATTCCTTGTATGTGAATACTTGGCCAATAAACTTACGTACTTACCTTACCTGATTTGATTCGATAGCATGCAAAGCAAAAGCTTTATGCCTCGACATACGTGACAATAATGGATTTGATGAGTGCAATGTAAAACAGTGGTTGACCAGACCACTTACTGACCCAGACCACTTCACTTACCCAGACCACAATATCAACCCTAGTGCTTTAAAGTAGCCAGGCGGCAGGGCTTGGTTGGACTGTATGGAACTGATAGGTCAAGGTTAATGATCGAATGCTGGCACTTATAGTGACCCTGCAGCCAGAACATTGCCATCTACTGGCCCTTGGTTGAAAATGTGTTTGTCTGCATTCCTGGGGAACTATAAAATTCCACAAGAGGTTTAATGGATACTGGGACAATAACATTCTTACTTGCTCATCTTTACAAGCGCATTAATGCAACAACATAAAAATAAATATGCAATGAACAAAAGGCAATAAATCACCAGTTATATGAGGTATGTAGAAGTGCGAGCCTAAGTATGAAGTGCACCCTTACACAAAGTCCAGACTAGCTCGGTGCTGAGGTAGAGTTGCGGTTAGGGTAGTGAAGGGTGGTTCAAGAGCTTGATGAGAAGCTGCTACTCCTAAACCTGGATGTAACATTTCCCAGACATACCTTCTTCCACTTGGTAGTAGACAATAGACAATAGGTGCAGGAGTAGGCCATTCTGCCCATTGAGCCAGCACTGCCATCCACATTCAATACCCCAAAGTAGCCAGATAAGAGTGTGGCCACCACACAACAAAAGCTTTTCACTGTACCTCGGTACACGTGACAATAAACTAAACTGAACTGAAACATGATGCCAAGTTAAGCCACTCTCTCCTGCCTGAAGGTAACCAATATCTCTCCATTCCCTGCATATCCATGTACATATCTAAAAGCCTCTTAAATCCCACTATCGTATCTGCCTTCGCCACCACCCTTGGCAGCACGTCCCAGGCACCTACTGCACTCTGTGTAAAAAAAACTTCTCACATGTCTCCTTTAAAGTTATGGCCCCTAGTTTTTGACATTTCCAGTTTTGGTGCCAACATTTTCCTCCTTCTGGTTCTCAAGTGCATGACTCCCTCTGCATGTGTTTGCCCGGCAGATCCAGGCTCGGCCCAAAGCTTTGCATCCTCCGACAAACTGAATTGGTTAGAAATTGCTAACGCATGCTCAGCATAATGGATCTTTAATGGCTGCGAGCAGCAGCAGCAGGATTTCTCCAGTGATCCATCAAGAGAGAAGAGCCTCGGATAGCAATATACCAACGTGTAGAATCAACTGCAAAGACCACTCGGTGCTGTTATTGTGACCGCTGTATCTATTCATCTGTGGCATGGGTCAGCTTCAACCACAAGTCAGTAAGCATGCAGGTAGGTACAGCAGGCAGTGAAGAAAGCGAATGGCACGTTGGCCTTTATAACAAGAGGAATCGGATATAGGAGCAAAGAGGTGCTTCTGCAGTTGTACAGAGCCCTAGTGAGACCACACCTGGAGTTTTGGTCCCCTAATTTGAGGAAGGACATTCTTGCTATTGAGGGAGTGCAGTGTAGGTTTACAAGGTTAATTCCCTTCCCGGGATGGCGGGACTGTCATATGCTGAGAGAATGGAGCAGCTGGGCTTGTACACTCTGGAGTTTAGAAGGATGAGAGGGTATCTCATTGAAACATATATGATTGTTAAGGGCTTGGACACACTAGAGGCAGGAAACATGTTCCCGATGTTGGGGGAGTCCAGAACCAGGGGCCACAGTTTAAGAATAAGGAGTAAACCATTTAGAATAGAGACGAGGTAGTGGGAAGTAGGATTGGCTGGTGTAAGTTGTATGGCAGGAGAAACAGGTAGAGAAGTTGATGGAAATGAAAGCGATTAAAAGGGATTAAGTGTCATAGGGTGGTCATGAACCTTTCAGTACATTTGCCTTCATCAGTCAGGGTATTGAATAGAGAAGTTGATATGTTATGTTACAGTTGTACAAAATAAATTATTGAGGCTGTATTTAGAGTACTGTCTACAGTATTGGTCACCATACTATAGGAAGGATGTCAACAAGCTGGAAAGAGTGCAGAGAATATTTACAAGGATGTTGCCAGGACTTGGGAGCCTAAGCAAAATGGAGAGGTTGGGAAGGCCAGGACTTTATTTCTTGGAGTGCAATAGTCTTATAGAGATGTATAGAATCATGTGTGGAATAGATAGGATGAATGCACAGAGTCTTTTACTCAGAGTAGAGGAATGAAGAACCAACTGTGGGAGGGTTTAAGGAGGGAGGGGAAGATTCACTCGGAGCCTGAGGGGCAATATTTCCACACAGAGGGCAGTGGGTATGGATTGATGCCACAGGAGGTTGTTGAGGCAGGTACTAGAACAACATTTAAAATATATTTGGATAGATACATGGATGGGAAAGATTTAGAGGGATTTGGGCCAAATGTGGGAGGGGTGGGGCCAGTGTAGGTGGAACATCTAAGGCGACCTGGCCTGTTTCCATGCTGTATGACTCTATGACTGTAAGAATCAAGAGAGATTAAATCTTAATGGATGCCAATGGAACAATGTCATTCTTACTTGTTGGAGCTTAGCAGGTCAGTAAGAAATAGATAACATATAATAATAAAAAAATGAAATAAATTAATAAACATAACACTAGGTAACCATATTAATAATAATGTCTTTATTTATATAGCACATTTTTAGTCAACTTGCATTGACCCCAAAGTGCTTCACACAATTACTTCCATACAGACAGGCAAAGGTGGGTGAAGTGTCTTGCCCAAGGACACACACAGGCAAAGGTGGGTGAAGTGTCTTGCCCAAGGACACAACGACAGTATGCACTCCAAGCGGGATTCGAACCAGCTACCTTCCGGTTGCCAGCCGAACACTTAGCCCATTGTGCCATCTGTCGTCGTAACAACTGAAATGTGTGGAGCAACCAAAGACACGGTCCATAGAAGATCGTAGTTAAGGGCCTGTCCCACTTACGCAATATTTTCGGCGACTGTCGGCACCCGTCATAGTCGCAGCAGGTCACCGAAAATGTTCAACATGTTGAAAATCCAGCGGCGACCAGAACAAGGTACGACTCTTTGGGCGACTACTCACGACCATACAGGCTTCACCCCGCGACATGTCGCCAGGGTGTCGCCTGTACGGCCGTGAGTCGTCTCCAAGTCACCCAAAGAGTCGTAGTGTCTTTCTGGTCTCAGCTAGATTTTCAACACGTTGAAAATTTTCGGCCACCTGCAACGACCTATGACCGGTGCCAGCAGTCGCGACTGAACCTTCAGGAACCTTATGAATGAGCAATCCCTGTATGTTCCATCGCCCTCAGTGGAAATGCTTGAGCAGCCCTCAGTAAGTTGAGAAGTTGTGAAGTTTGTTGTCCTGCGGTCAGTTGGGTGTCCTTTAAAGCAGTAAAAGGAACAACCGATTGCCACAAGGAAGGGTCTCGACCCGAAACGTCGCCCATTCCTTCGCTCCACAGATGCTGCCTCACCCAGATGCTGAGTTTCTCCAGCATTTTTGTCCACCTTGGATTGTTCCAGCATCTGCAGTTCCTTCTTAAACAACCGATTGCCACAATGTGCTCTGTTTCTACACAATGCTGAGTTTCCTTCTCTGGTTTATGTTGATGTAATGTTGAATGAAGATTTTTCACACAGAGAGTGGTGAATCTCTGGAATTCTCTGCCATAGAAGGTAGTTGAGGCCAGTTCATTGGCTATATTTAAGAGGGAGTTAGATGTGGCCCTTGTAGCTAAAGGGATCAGGGGGTATGTAGAGAAGGCAGGTACAGGATACTGAGTTGGATGATCAGCCATGATCATATTGAATGACGATGCAGGCTCGAAGGGCCGAATGGCCTACTCCTCCACCTATTTTCTATGTTTCTATGTTAAGATGAATAATTTCATGGGGTGGACACCCATTGGTGGGGAGAGGTCAAGAACCATCACGTGTACTGCCCCCAGTAATGTCTGGTCCAATTTTGCATCTGATGTAATTCCACCAAGATCTTGCACTGCCTAGTCCCAAATGATTGGAAACGTGATCTAATTCCTAGGCTCTGCAATAGACTAAATATTGGGCAGACTGAGCTTACAACAGGAGGGATATTCACTTCACCAGATTCGCAAACAGAAGGTGGTTGAAAGCTGCTCCTGGGCTACCAAGTACAACCCTAAATATGCACTCATTCATTGTCGATCGGTATAGCTGCAGATTATGTAAGGTCAGCTGGGATCACTCTGAGCCCTGGATGGCAAGCTCGTGGCTGCAAGCCCAAACTGAGAACAAACCTGGCTTTATATTGCGAATGTCCAAGCTTCTGACCCTTGGCTGAGCTATAAACTGAGGCCGTGTCTCATGGCACTATTTTATGATGAGCATGAGAGATGTCCCTGAGCGTCGATGCCAACCTGCAAACCCACAAACGAAACAAAAAAGAAATGATGCGGGGATTATGATGGAAGCTTATTGTGCATAAACTGGCGGCAGTGTTTCCTACATTATCACAGACACTACACTTCAAAAGTACTTTGCTGGCTGTAAAGTACTTGGGAGGTCCTGGGTTTGTGAAAGGCACAATGTAAATGCAAGTGGTTTCCTCTCCTTTCAGATCTAAAGGCTTGAGTTAAGACCTATCGATCAAACCAAGTTCAAAGACAGGATGGCAGAAGAAGCATGTCATTTTAATGAGCAATTTGGCATTGCATTGTCTGTGTTACCCTTTTGAACCTCGCAGAGCATGTATCCTTTGATAGTTCAACCGTTTAGGACATAGCAAACTCATCTGCAAGCTTACCTCCTTTGATGCCAGACAGCAATCAAACCCATTGCTGATGTCTGAGAGGTGAGCGCTGGGATCTACAAATAAAATGCCCATTGTCCTTTAAAGGACCAATAACGATTGGATTTCCCTGCCCCCCCCCCGTGACTATTCTCTAGCAAAGGGACAACTCGACAAATCCCACTTCCTAATTCGAAATTCTGTTTATAAAAAAAAAGGGCAGCTTCCAATTTATTTGAGCTATTCTTACAGAAGTTTGCCCTCAAAGCAAAACTGAGTTATATATTTAAAAAAAGCAGAGAATTATTTTTATACTCCGTGTTGTACCACAGGAAACATAGCACAGATGTGAGGATAAGTTAAACGGCATAAAGAGTGTTTGATATTGGATGTACAGAAGAAAAGAATCCATGTTTACAACAAAAGTGAGGCCAGTTTATAGTAATTTCATTGTCAGAAATACACGGGGACCTTGTTTATATTATCTCGTCCCAGACTATCCATTGTTTTTGTCATCGCTAGGCTGTAAGATGATCGGGAACGTTTGTGCACGATATACAGGTCAGGATACAGTGAGAAAATGGTTGGATCAGAGAGAGGAAGGCAAGCTTTATCAGCCCTCTTAGTATTAACCCTAATTCTAGACATCAAACAGAATCTGATGCTCGCAATACGGTCTTGCTTATAACTGGCGACTTTAAGAAATCACACTGCTCGTGAGATTATGTTGCCAATCCTTCTGGAGGCTCATATTCCCTGAAAGTTAAAGGAAATTACAATTAAGCTTTTGAAGAACAATAGAGTTGAGATAAACGAACTATTTTCTCTGGTTCAAGACTAGAAGCAGGGGGGTGTGCCTTGACAATGACCTCAAGCGACTCAGGGCTGAGCAGTGGTGTATCTCATAGAGCAGCTGCCTCACACCTCCAATGACCCAGGTTCAATCCGCAACTAGAGTGCTGACTGTGTGGAGTTTGCACGTTCTCCCTCGGATTACCTGGTCTTCCTTCGGTTGCTCTGATTTTCTCCCACCCCCGGAAGACACGCAGGTTGGTAGGTTAACTGGAGAGAGTAAAATTGCCCCTAATGGGTGTGAGTGGTCAAATCTAGGGGGGAGTTGATCTGAATGTGGGGAGAATGAAGCTGTGAATCAAGGCTAGAAAAGAGGGGGCAGCATGGTGGCGCAGCGATAGATTTGCTGCCTTACAGCGCCAGAGACCTGAGTTCGATCCTGACTACGGTTGATGTCTGTACGGAGTTTGTACGTTCTCCCTGTGACCGTGTGGGTTTTCTCCGGGTGCTCCGGTTTTCACCCCCACATTCCAAAGACGTAGGTTAATTGGCTTCTGTCAAAAAAAAATTGAAAATTGTCCCTTGTGTGTTAGATAGTGTAGGGGTGAACGCTGATCGCTGGACAGCACGGACTCAGTGGGCCGAAGGGCCTGTTTCCATGCTGTATCTCTAAACTAAACTAAACTAAATCACAGCCACACACCTTGCTTCGTCTACTATTCCAATAAGAAAGATCAGCAAAATGCAGCAATACTGACTAATATGGGCCTCATTTGGTAAAAGATTTTGAAGAAAGTTAATGGGTATCTTGAGGATTAGGAACAGATCCTATGCTTTGATGATTCAATGGTTCTTTAATGTTTGCATTGCGTAACTCACACATGCCATATTTTAACACCATTTATAGTTTAAATACAGCGAGCAAATAAAGGGTTAAACCAGGCGTTAGTACTGCAGACCACTCAACTGGCCAAAGAGGGTGTGAAAGTGTTAAGGGGTTTGTAAGGTAGTAGCCCGTAACAGAGTTAATAATCAGTAGAAACTCTGTGTGACCTGGAAATTCCACTGTAGATAAGACTTTTGTCAATGCTTAAGAAACTCTAAACTTTTCTTCTTGATTTTAGGCCTTGTTACAAATGTATATCATGCTTCACTGTTCAAATGGAATTCACCAGGTGAGTGAAAATATATTAGAGGACTTTGCTAATGGCAAGTGAAACAAGGAGCTCTTTCATATATCACATGGACCGGTAAAGTGCCTTTAATTAACAAAATCTCCTTAAATTACATAGCAATTCTCAATTGGCTTTTCAGAGGATGGTGATGAGGTTGAAGGGTTTATTCTTCAATTAAGCAGGTTGTCTTGTTGTTGGGTTAAACAAAAATCTAATTCATGAAATGGTTGCTCGAGTCGTTGATGCGTAGAATTGTTTTTTAGAAGGATACCAAGTAGACTAGGGTGGCACGGTGGTGCAGCTGGTAGAGCTGCTGCCTCACAGTGCCAGAGACCCGGGCTCGAGCCTGTCCTCGGGTGCTGTCTGTGTGGAGTTTGCACACTCTCCCTGAGATGGCGTGGGTTTCCTGCGGGTGCCGTGATTTCCTCCCACAACTCACTGACAGGCAGGGTTTGTAGGATAAATGGCCCTAATGTGTAGGGAGTAGATGAAAAAGTGGGGTAACATAGAACTATGTTATTGTGACACAGATCAGCAGTGGTGCTGCCTTACAACACCAGAGACCCAGAGTTTGTACGTTCTGCCTGTGACCACGTGTGTTTTCTCCAGGCGCTCTGGTCTCCTCCCAAAGACACACACGTTTGTAGGTTAATCAGCTTCAGTTACATTGTCAATTGTCCCTAGTGTGTTGGATAATTCTCGTGTTTGGGGTGATCGCTGGCCATCACGGACTTGGTGGGCCGAAGGGCCTGTTTCCATGCTGTATCTTAAACTAGTTGGAATGGGTGATAGATGGATTTGATGGGCTGAATGGCCCATGGTCCAATGAGCATGGACTTGATGGGCTGAATGGCCTGTTTCTATGCTGTTTCTATAAACTAAAACTACATGCAGTTTAGCTGGTGATCCTTGGAGTTCATCATTCATCAGTTCACACCCACTGGATGAGATCGCTTGGGGTTGATTAGGCGATTGATATAGATTCATTATAGAGGGAACTGGAAAAGGAAAAAAGGTTCTGCAGATAGATGTAACAGAATGAGACAGAGGCCCATGTGGGTTGCATTTCTATGACACCTTACTTTCTTACAAAGCACAAAATGCTTCACAGCCGGTGAGGTACCTGCCGAGGGGCCACTTGCCGGAGTAGTGGAATCAAGAATCAGATGACGTAGGTTTAAGATGAGAGGGGAACATTTTAATAGGAACCAGAGAGGCATCCTTTTCACATGGAGGGTGTTAGGTATATGGAATGAGATACCAGAGGGGGTAGTTGAGGCAGGTACTATAACAACATTTGGACAGGTACTTGGATAGAAAAGGTTTAGAGCGATACAGGGCCAACACAGGCAGGTGGGACTAGTGTAGATGGGGCATGTTGGTCGGGGTGGGACTAGTGTAGATGGGGCATGTTGGTCGGCGTGGACTAGTTGGGCTGGGAGGCCTGTTTCCGTACGGTATGACTTTATGAAGATTGCAATGCGGAGAATGCAATAGGCAATTACTGCACAGTAAGCTCCCAGAATGGTAATGTGGCAATGGGAAGCGAATCGGTTTTCCAGTGAGGTTGACTGTAAGTTAACCTGATCACTGCCAGTTTTTTTTTTCACTCTTGGCCATGGCCCGGGTATACTCGAGGATGGCACTGAACAGGTTAAACATTGTGCATGAAGGAACTGCAGATGCTGATTTACACTGAAGGTAGACACAAAATGCAGGAGCAACTCAGCAGGACAGGCAAAGAAGGAATGGGTGACGTTTCGGGTCGAGACCCTTCTTCAGACCTGACCAGACCTAAATATTGAACTAAATATTAAATAAATAAATTCAGTCTGAAGACAGGTCTTGACCCAAAACCCGCCACCCATTCCTTCTCTTCAGAAATGTTGCCCGTCCCGCTGAGTTACTCCAGCATTTTGTGTCTATCTTGGTGTAATCCAGCATCTGCAGTTCCTTCCTACACATTGAATATTCACCTGGTCACTTTGTGTAACTCCCTTGATCCTCATTGACAGAGTTCCTTGGGTTGAGTTTTGCCAACCTCATGCCTGACTTCCTTGCACACTCTCTCACCACTCCAGGCTGTGGCATGTTGGCTCTGGGTTTGTTGGTATGTTGCCTCCTCTTGGATGTTCACAGAGGGAGTGGGCTGCCAGGATAAGGTTGTGTGAAGATCGTTCTCCAGTCATTGTGGCTCGCATCACATTGTGATGTGTCTTGCCCGGAGTAGGGGAATCGAGGACCAGAGGACATGGGTTCAAGGTGAAGGGGGAAAGATTTAATAGGAATCTGAGGGGTAAATTTTTCACACAAAGGGTGGTGGGTGCATCGGACGAGCTGCCAGAGGAGGTAGTTGAGGCTGGGACTATCCCAACATTTAAGAAACGGTTAGACAGGTACATGGATAGGACAGGTTTGTAGGGATATGGACCAAGCACAGGCAGGTGGGACTAGTGTAGCTGGGACATGTTGGGCGGTATGGGCAAGATGGGCTGAAGGGCCTGTTTCCACACTGTATGACTAGTGTAGCTGGGACATGTTGGGCGGCGTGGGCAAGTTGGGCTGAAGGGCCTGTTTCCACACTGTATTACTCTATGACTAGTATAGCTGGGACATGTTGGGCGGTGTGGGCAAGATGGGCTGAAGGGCCTGTTTCCACATACTATCACTCTGTGACACTTTGACTATCTGATCCTTTCATACCTGGTATTTTCAAATGCTCATTTTGGAACTTTGCCCATTTGGTCATCAGACAAGTTTACAACATGAATGGCAATATTGATTAAGTCATGAGAATGCCAATGGATTTAATTTTATATGCAGACTGAAGGACACTGCAACCAGAGAGGCCATAAAACCTGAGCAAGAGGAGAAAGTGGCTCGACAGTGACTCATGACTCTGGGCTCTTACAAAGCTCTATTTTAAACCTGTTTATTTCTCTTGGGTCTGCTTCCAGTCTGCTGCGGCCAATTGTGTCCCTTTTGTCAGCTGTGGCTTACTGAAGAGCATTCTCCCTGCTGGGTCAGGAGGTTGTTGATTCAAGTACCACTCCAGACTTCAACATACAGATTGAGGTGGTTCCTTCAGTTGTTGCACGGAGGGGAGGCTGCGTAGATAGCAGTGGCATCTTCCAGCAGAGATGTCACAATGTCTGGAGGAACAACACCTCATATTTGAGGTGCTTCTTCTTCTTGCGTATGGCGTGCACAGCCTAAAGTTGTTGGACAACTTGTACTATTTGATCTTACTTGATTGTGCACGCCGGGTTGATTGCATTCGTCGAAACAGGGCAGACCACGTGAAGGTTGCAATCTCCCACCCCTTTGAGGCGCTGGGATGGCGGGACTGTCATATGAGGAGAGATTGAAAAGACTAGGCTTGTATTCACCGGAGTTTAGAAGGATGAGGGGGCGATCTTATAGAAACATATTAAATTATAAAAGGACTGGACAAGCTAGATGCAGGAAAAATGTTCCAAATGTTGGGCGAGTCCAGAACCAGGGGCCACACAGTCTTATAATAAAGGGGAGGTCATTTAGGACTGAGGTGAGAAAAACCTTTTCATCCAGAGAGTTGTGAATTTGTGGAATTCCCTGCCACAGAGGGCAGTGGAGGCCAAATCACTGGATGGATTTAAGAGAGAGTTAGATAGAGCTCTAGGGGCTAGTGGAGTCAAGGGATATGGGGAGAAGGCAGGCACGGGTTATTGATAGGGGACGATCAGCCATGATCACATTGAATGACGGTGCTGGCTCGAAGGGCCGAATGGCCTCCTCCTGCACCTATTTTCTATGTTTCTATGTTTCTATTTCACTTGGGCAGCTTAAACCTCAGCAGTATGAATATCGACTTCTCTAACTGCAAGTAGCCCTTGCTTTCCCTCTCTCTCCATCCCTCCCACGTCCCACTTCTCCAACCAGTCTGATTGTTCCCTATGACACTTTATCTCTATCTTCTAATGCAAATCCCACTGAGACAACTATTTGATTCCAACGTTTAGTTTAGAGATACAGAATGGAAACAGGCCATTTCTTACAAATCCCATTTCTTACAAAATTCACGTTGAATCTACCTCCTCCAGGAGAACTGGGTATAGAAGTTGCGAGGTCATGTTGCAGTTGTATAAGACGTTGGTGAGGCCACATTTAGAGCATTGTGTTCAGTTTTGGGCACCGTGTTATAAGAAAGATGTTGACAAGCTGGAAATGGTGCAGAGAAGATTGACGAGGATGTTGCCAGTACTTGAGGACCTGAGCTATAGGGAGAGGTTGAACAGGTTGGGACTCTAGTCCTTGGAGTGCAGGAGGATGAGGGGTGATCTTGTAGAGGTGTACAAAATCATGAGAGGAATAGAGCAGGTAAACACACAGAGTCTCTTGCCCAGAGTACGGGAGAACATTGGTTTAAGGTGAGGGAGGAAAAAATAGGAGCCTGAGGGGTAACCTTTCCACACAAAGAACGAGCTGCCAGAGGAGGCAGTTGAGGCAGCTACTAACGCAACGTGGAAGAGACATTCAGCCAGGTACTTGCAAAACTTGAAATGTTAAAACAAGAGTTCATCAGACTGATTCCTGGGATGGCAGGACTTTCATATGAAGAAAGACTGGATAGACTCGGCTTGTACTCGCTAGAATTTAGAAGATTGAGGGGGGATCTTATAGAAACTTACAAAATTCTTAAGGGGTTGGACAGGCTAGATGCAGGAAGATTATTCCCGATGTTGGGGAAGTCCAGAACTAGGGGTCACAGTTTAAGGATAAGAGGGAAGTCTTTCAGGATCGAGATGAGAAAATCATTTTTTACACAGAGAGTGGCAAATCTGTGGAATTCTCTGCCACAGAAGATAGTTGAGGCCAGTTCATTGGCTATATTTAAGAGGGAGTTAGATGTGGCCCTTGTGGCTAAAGGGATCAGGGGGTATGGAGAGAAGGCAGGGATGGGATACTGAGTTGGATGATCAGCTATGATCATATCGAATGGCGGTGCAGGCTCGAAGGGCCGAATGTCCTACTCCTGCACCTATTTTCTATGTTTCTAAGAGCTGTTTTCTTTCTCTGTCTATCTCTTTTACCAGATTCTGTGTACAGATTTATTGTGTGGAGATTGCCGGGCCCAGTGTCAGCACTGTGTTCTCAGCTGTGATGTGCTGTTAACTTTACACAGAGACAGTGAGCTGTTCAGGACTAAATATAGCCCCATAAGTGTCTCTGTGTCTGTAGACCATGTCAATATTTAAGAAGCTGAAAGGGTTAAAACAGTTATTTTTGGAGGTTTACAATGCGGTTCAGTCTTAGCTTTTTTTTTCTGATGTTACTTCCTCTCTCACACCCCTTTCTACTTTAACAATAAATGCTTTGGGATTATTTATTTTGCTTTTTAATTCAAATGACCAATTGTTGCAAATTCCACAGGCTTGTATGGTGCATGTATTAATGTAACTAGTCACTCATGAAAAGAATTTTGTTGTTGAATAGACAGAGTCCGGATCTCTAGTCAGGCAGGTTGATAATACGGGACGTGAATTTGAGTTGATTTAGATAGAACCAGTTTGTCTGGAAGGGGGATTAGCAGATTAAGGGGCTCTGTGTTATTTTTTATTATTATTATGTAATGCAGTGTTAGATTTCATAACTAGAAAGGGATTAATTAAAATGTTAATGGCCGGGCAGCGGGGGAGAACAGGGTTTCCCATGGCAACATTAGCGACCCCCAGACACACACACACACACACACACACACACACACACACACACACACACACACACACACACACACACACACACACACACACACACACACACACACACACACACACACACACACAGATCGCCTGCCGACAAACCTCTTCACCAGAGCTGGCCGCTTCCTGTCAGACAACATCTCTAATCCCTCCACTGCATAAAGTGTGACTGGAGCCTAATTTGAAATCCATTATTTTACTTCCACGAGGACATCGGTTTTTGATCTATTGTCCACTCGTTTCCTGATAAGTTGTCTCTTGTGCTATGCATGAAGTGCCCGACAATATCCCATATGTTGACTGAGGAGAAAGGCAAAGGGCTCCTCCGGTACCCTGAGAACTGAGAGCGACCAGTGTAGGTGGGCAGTGAACAACAAAGTCTAGACACTATTATTACCCATCAGAATGAAGTTCAATGTTACGCGGTGCTGGAGGTAAAACTACTGGAATAGAACGTCTCCTGGGTGGCCTTTTTCCAGTCGTGGGACAATACGAGTTTATGTAAGGGCTTAAGATAGACACAAAATGCTGGAGTAACTCAGCGGGACATGCAGCATCTCTGGAGGGAAGGAGTGGGTGACGTTAAGGGCCTCCTGGCTGATATCAGTACATGGCTGTTCCTCTTCAATAAACAGCCGACCATTTCCCTGAGAGAGGGATTTTCTTCCTTCTCTTACCCCTCGTTAAAGATGTGCTTCATACATAGGCTGACTACAACCTTAAAATATGTGGCTTGGTTTCCTTTCCTACACACCTGCTCTATCCCTCAACACACGCTCCTCAACACAGACATTTTCCCTTCCTCTGTACATGCTTTTCCTTTGTAGCATGGCAGCTGCCTGTCCTTCAATCTAGAGACCATCCCATCCCCAATCCAGAGATAGTTTGGTGAATGGCATAAAGAGTGACGAAGATCAGCCTTTATTGTCTTCCATCACAGTGGGGAGTGTAGGGAATCCACTGTGGTGGATGTTTATGTTAACTTTTATGTAGTTGTGTGTCTTGTTGTTTTTTAGTACGGCTGTGTGGTAAATCGAGTATCACTGTACCTTAATTGGTGCAGGTGAGAATAAAATACCCTTTGAGTTTATTTTATCCTATGGGATCAGTACATTCCTCAGTACAGAGCCTGCCCCTTCCTGAACACAGACATAGATCCTGATTTGATACAGGGGCCATCCCCTACAATATACAGGCACTTTTTCCTCATGTCCGGCTATCTTATATATCACGTTTTTCCAGTGGTTGGCGCAGGCGAGCGTAGCGGCATTTGGTTTGGCCAGGACATCTTCGCTACATTGTGGAGCTTGGCTACATCTCATGATGTGTTCCATGGTTTGGGATTTGCCACACACACACACACACACGCATCGGAAGTTGTTATTTTCCATTTCTTCACGGACACCTTGCAGCGTCCGTCGGTTCAGTGTTTTCCAGACAGCCCAAGGTTGATGGTGGCCGGTAGCGAGGCATCTGTCTGGGGTGATGCCTCTCTCCATCCATTGGGTTGGCTGGCTGCCAAGGCTGTTCCACTGGTTCTGCCATTCAGTAATCCTGGCATCAGTTAGGGTGGTCTCCAGTACTTCAGTACAGGCACTGTCCACTCCTCACTGCAGGAGTTGCTCCTCCCCATATCACAGGCACAACCTTCATCTCAGTTCAAGGACATCTCTCCCCTGGAAAGAGATCCCACTTCCAGAAAACAAGCTCTACTCTCTCCTCAATGCACAGCAGCAAGGTGCTTCTTATTTCATCTAAGGATTCTCTCTCCTTGATAACGAATTGACTTCATCACAGAGGAGCAAGTATCTGCAGATGCTGGTTTAACATGGATCTCCTGAGAACATGGATAGGTGACGGTTTGGGTCGGGACAATTTCTTCAGACTCCTTGTTCTTCAGACAGATTGCTTTAAGGAAGAATTGAGCTGCTCCTTTACCCAATTATTGTGTTTGTACAAGACATCGGCCTAACCAGGAGGCTCAGCCGGCAGGGACATTATTGCTGGGACCGCCTCCTTGTGCTTCATCTTTTTCCTAGCCACATTAAGACCATCGCTGGAGACATGAGCACATAATCCCGTCTGATAGCCCAGGCAACATGTTGGGCGAGACTTACACCATCAGTGATGCTGTCTTTGAGATCAGACCTTCTGCCTCCCTGGCTCCAGCTAAAGGTCATATGCTGATGAATTATAGGGTGTCCAACTTAATGACACCTTTCTAAAGCTGGACGACCAGAAATGCACACAGTGCTCCCAGTGTAGTCTCACTCACCACTTGTACAGTTGTATCATGATATCCCCACATTTGTACTCTTCCCAATGAAAGCAAGCGTGCCAAATGCCTTCTGCACCAAAATGCCCATCGGACTTGCCACTTTTCGGGAACCATGCACCTGCACTCAAGTCAAATCAAGTCAAGTTTATTCGTCACATACACATACAAGATGTGCAGTGAAATGAAAAGTGGCAATGCTCACGAATTGTACAAAACAAACTTCAAACAGAATGGAACAGAATCACATATTCACATATTACATATTGTGGGAGGAAAGAAAAAGGAAAAAAACCCAGCAATTTAAAAAAAACAGTAGAATGGTACAGTAAAGGTAGTCGCTGGTGAGGTAGGAGTTTACAGTCCTAATGGCCTCTGGGAAGAAACTCCTTCTCAACCTCTCCGTTCTCACAGCATGGCAATGGAGGCGTTTGCCTGACCGTAGCAGCTGGAACAGTCTGTTGCTGGGGTCTCCCAGATCTCTCTGCTCTAACACTCTCCAGGGCTCTACCAATGTTGAATAAGTCCTGCCCTAGTTTGACATCCCAAAGTGCGACACCTCACACTTGTCAGTTCAATTCCATTTGCAATTTCTTGACCCACCTTCCTAACTAATCTAGATCTTGTAGTAAACTTAAATAATCTTCCTCACTGTCTACTATACCACTGATTTGGTGATATCTGGAAATATACTAACTGTGATTGTTAACATCCAAATCGTTAATGAATGTAGCAAACAGCACAGACATACGTGTAGCACTGAGCTCTGTCCACCAAAGGTATCACCTCCTCAATATTTCATGGAGGCTTGATGGAACTGGCATGTTTATGATATTATTACAGTTCTATATATTTAAAATATTCCATTGCATGTAAGATTGTTTGGTGATATGTGGCTGAGAAATGGAAGATGAGAATAAGAAGGTAGAATCTTCTTTTGTTCTTTGCGCTTGTTTTTTGAAGAGTTAGAATCATCGATGGGAGGTTCGCTTCCTGCAATATATAATGCCTTTTCCATATTAAGCTAAAAAAAGTTCTGAAATAATGTTGAGGTTTCACAGCCAGTTGGTGTTATACTGTACCTAGCACCAAGCCCACGAGCTGGGAATGAGGGCCTCATTCTCCTCATTACCATGTAATGGCTAAACTGATTTCTAAAGGAACACCATCATTTTTCTATGAGTGTGCATCTAAGCCAGGTGATATCTGATTGTACTTTCGGGCCGTAACCGGAAAATCATCACCACTAATTTCAATATCAAGATCTTGTGTTAGAGTCATAGCGTCACACATCCCGACCCCATGACCCTACTTGACCCAGTTATAGGTTTTATAACTGAACAACTTTCCTGCTTTTGCCCTTCATCCCTCTAACAATAGACAATCGGTGCAGGAGTAGGCCATTCGGCCCCTCGAGCCAGCACCGCCATTCAATGTGATCATGGCTGAACATTCCCAATCAGTACCCCATTCCTGCCTTCTCCCCATATCCCCTGACTCCACTATTTTTAAGAGCCCTATCTAGCTCTCTCTTGAAAGCATTCCTATCCATTTGTCTATCTAAATGTCTTTAAATGTCATCATTGCACTCACCCCTACACATTGTCCAAGATATTAAGACCGCCTGTACATCTGCAAATGTCTTTTATATTTGATTGTGCAAGCCCTGGCCCATTGTTGCTTATAAATATTTATAGCCTAGGGCCAAAGGAACAGTTTTCCCAAGATAGACACAAAAAGCTGGAGTAACTCAGCGGGACAGGCAGCATCTCTGGAGAGAAGGAATGGGTGACGTTTCAGGTCTAGTCCCTTCTTCAGACACAGTTTTCCCAATTGGGATTATGAATCAATTGATGATCAAAGTCCATCCCTAATGGCTCTTTCTCAGTTTGAGAATAATTTCCTTTCACCAACAAATTTGGTGCAAATGCATTGTATATTCTTGAGCATCTTTTTCAGGACAGACTATTGTGCTTAAAATCACATTCAAGTTTCAACATCAGTGTTGTGTGGTAGTGAATGAACGAATAAGACTTGCTTCACACACCCAACAAAAGCCATATGTGTTTTGTTATTCTGTGACCTTTTCAATGTTTCACCTTCCTTCCGTAGCTGATGCAAGACATGGCACAAATCTATATTAATATTGTTCCATGCCTCTGTGGAGATTTCTCATTGCTTCGCCTTAGGAATTTCGTCCACTAGTTCTTCGGCTGGTTACAATCCACCTGCATCTCCCTCACTTACAGAGCAAGCTTGAACGTCAGGAGTGAGAGTCCCATTGTGTTCCCAAAGCCAGCCGCCCGACTCATCACCCACACCAAATCCTGGCATTACATCACTCCAGTCCTCAAACAACTTCACTGGCTTCCCATCTCCCACCAGATCACCTACACAATCCTGGTCCTCACCTACAAAGCCCTCCACCATCTGGCCCCCCCATATCTCACTGACCTCCTCTCCCCCTACCAACCCACACGGTCCCTCAGATCCACATCAGCCGGTCTCCTCTCCATCCACAAATCCAACCTCCGCAGGTTTGGGGACAGAGCCTTCTCCAGGGCAGCTCCCAGGCTCTGGAACTCCCTCCCCCAACTGATCCGCAATTCCGCGTCCCTCACCATCTTCCAGTCCCGCCTCAAGACCCATCTCTTCACCACTGCCTATCCTTAGCCCCACGTCCCCCTCCCTTTTCATCTGTGCTTGAATTGCCTCATATTGTGTTTTGAATTGAATTCTGTCTTTAATTTGTGTACTAGTCATGTCTCTACTATTTATTTCATTCCGCTTACATGTTTTTCCTCTACTTGCTAAATTTTTGTAAGGTGTCCTTGAGACTCTTGAAAGGCGCCCATAAATAAAATGTATTATTATTATTATTATTAAGCCCACCTGGATATTGATCACTTGTATCCCACCCAAATAACAAAGACCAGCACCTCACTGCTACTAGAACACATTATCCTCAGACTATGAATTTTAACGATGGGGGAAATTGAAGTTTCAATCGAGGAAAATGTTGACTTTGAACTCAATGATGTCCATGCCTTCGTTGCCTGGGTCAACCAGGGCATTCGCCCGGACTGCTTCATGGGCTGGCTTGGACGTCATAAAATCTGGAATGGAACTAGTTGAAAGAACTTGCAGAGACCCATTGAGTGAAGACTTGATAACACTGGTGTGAATTAGACCTGAACCACAATGGATAAGAAATATGGAGCTCATTTCCTCACAGCTGAAATATTTGTGGTTTGGACCCGAGTGTAGGAATGCTTTTCCCTCTCTCATGTTCTGGATCAAGGGGATAATAACAGTAATCACTATTCTGAAACAGAAGCTACAATTTGTGCAATCGCTTCCAGACGCAAAGCCTCACAATGAAAAGGCAGGTGTCTTACTTTCCAAAATGGAGGCAATGGGGTGTGGAGAATTTAACCTTTCAGATCCCATAACAGCTGAGATTGGGTTGGGATATCTCTGTGGGAGGGCGGGTGAATGGAGGAAGTGGCAAATTTACCAAATCCAACCCTACCTGCCTCTTTTCGTTTTAAGCGGAGAGGTTTTGAAGTCCCCTAATGGTTCTGATAATTAGACACTTCCTTTGCTCGTTTGTTGCAGAATTCCCAGGCTACGTTACAGAAATATGTCAGAACCAGAAGGAGCAGGAGTATTTCCTTCATGCCTCACTCCTCATTCTTCCAACCAAACCCTTTGTTTCGATCAGCGGATTCTAACAACGCTCCTCCAAGCTCAGCGTCTCAACTTTCTTCCAACTGTTGAGTTCTGCACCAACTCTGTAATTGGTGGTCTGATGGTCTGGGAATCAAGGACTTCAATCAAGATTGATCCATCAATCTGACCATCAGCCAGGTGACAATCAGGTCATTGAAACAATAAAGAGGTCCCAGCATGAATAAGGCCACAAATGTGGGTTCTCCACCCAAGATGTTCTCCTCTCCCTCCCTCTCTCTCCAACCTACCTGGAAATGTTAAGGTCCCTGCATTGGAACCCTGGTCAAGTGAATCCTTGTTTCAAAGCCGCACTCAGGAATGCTTTCCACATCCGTTTCAGGACTGGGTGAATGGTGGTCAAGAATAACAAATAGCTATCTCTCCTTTATTCTTCTGCTTTCTACCTCTGCTTCTTTTCTCATTTTCCTCTTCTCACTTTCTGATATCACACACGTTTCTATTTATTTTCTATTCTTTTTCTGTCTCCTTTTTATTGTTAAAATAAAAATAATAAGAAGCTGTACATGAATTGTAATACAGGTATGCCAATATAGACTAGGTACCTCCTATGGTGCCATATTATTGTACTTACTTCTAATTAAAAAAATAAATAAATAAGGAATGCTTTCCACATTACGCTTGCACAAATAATCAAATGGAGCAAGTCCGAGTGGAAGTTCAAAGGCAGGGAAAGGCTGATGATAAGGGGGAATGGATTCTGTGGGCCGAATGGCCTGTACTGCTCCATGTGTTGCTTGTGAAGTGCCCTGGTGCAATTTATCATATTACAAATTCAATGCTAATTGTGATTAAATTGGAAAATGCAATTCATTTTCTGTTCATGATAATATATTCTTTCACGCATTCATTTAGACATGGATATCTTTGTGTATCGATTCGTGAATTAATTTCGGGGCTGCTTTGCAGATTAATATCTTACTTTCTTAATTAAATTACATGAAACAAACTAACAATTGTAAAGTTGATTTATGGATTAATTTGCAAATATCTCATTGTAAATCGAGACAATTTTTGTTGATTATTCATTGAGATTACTGGATGCAAAATGCTCTAGATACACTGTCAACTTGAATACATTGCAAAACTGAAAGCTTAGAGTGGGTCGGTGGACGGGCTGAAATAACACAACCTGGAAAATAGTCAATCAAATTATTTAAAGGGAAATTTCAAATAACCTTTGATATCTCATCACCAGGTCATTATGGGCCTCTCCCAATTTTCTCTTATACAAGTCTGATGTATAATAGAGGGCTCATTTGATATGCGAATGGTATGTTAGCATTCATAGCAAAAGGATTTGAGTATAGGAGCAGGGAGGTTCTACTGCAGTTGTACAGAGTCTTGGTGAGAGGGAGTACAGAGAAGGTTCACCAGACTGATTCCTGGGATGTCAGGACTTTCATATGAAGAAAGACTGAATAGACTCGGCTTGTACTCGCTAGAATTTAGAAGATTGTGGGGGGATCTTATAGAAACGTACAAAATTCTTAAGGGGTTGGACAGGCTAGGTGCAGGAAGATTGTTCCCGATGTTGGGGAAGTCCAGAACAAGGGGTCACAGCTTAAGGATAAGGGGGAAATCTTTTAGGACCGAGATGAGAAAACCATTTTTCACACAGAGAGTGGTGAATCTCTGGAATTCTCTGCCACAGAAGGTAGTTGAGGCCAGTTCATTGGCTATATTTAAGGGGGAGTTAGATGTGGCCCTTGTGGCTAAAGGTATCGGGGGGTATGGAGAGAAGGCAGGTACAGGATGCTGAGTTGGATGATCAGCCATGATCATATTGAATGGAGGTGCAGGCTCGAAGGGCCGAATGGCCTCTACTCCTGCACCTATTTTCTATGTTTCTATGTTTAAAGTGAGAAAGACGTGGTCACCGTACAAAGAAAGACAGAAATGCTGGAGAAACTCAGCTGGTGAGGCAGCATCTATGGAGCGAAGGAATAGGTGACGTTTCAGGTCGAGACCCTTGATGCTGCCTCACCTGCTGAGTTTCCCCAGCTTTGTTGTCTACCTTCGATTTTTCCAGCATCTGCAGTTCCTTCTTAAACGACACCGGTCACCGTACAAGGGGAGACATGTTGACCCAGCGGTAGAGATGATTTACTGAAGCCAATTACTGGACAAACATGCACGTCTTTGGAGTGTGGGAGGAAACCGGAGCACCTGGAGAAAACCCACGTGGTCACAGGCAGAATGTACAAAATCCGTACAGGCAGCACCCGTTGTCAGGATCGAACCCAGGTCCCTGGCCCTGTAAATGTTTGTTGTACAGAAGTTGTGTGATTGCTGGTCTGCTGGACTCGGTAGGCCTGTTTCCACGCTGAGGAAGTGATATCTGAATGAGAAACAAGAGGCGCTGGTCGGGTGAGTAAAACCGTGTCAATTACAGGGCATTTTCAGATAAGTGCACGTTTTGTTTGAGAATGTGAATAACTGAAGGTTTCGTGATTCCCATCTCCCTCCCCCCTCCCATTGAATTTAGAATTCAATTCCCAAGAACAGGTCTATTTTCCACGCAGTTTATTGTGGCTGGTGATTACTTCTGACATACCCAAACCTGGAGGAGGAGAAGATTCCCTGGTGACTTGTTGGCTTAATATCATCAGGATGCAAGCCTTTCATCGTTCAAAACCAGCATTTAGGCTTGGAGAATATGCTTCCCGAACGGCATGAAGCTTTGTTTCAACTTGCGCTATCTTATTTCGTCTTTGTCCGCTGAACAATTCCCATCTGTGTGGCATTCTGAGACTTAAGGACCCACTTAGGGTAAATGGCCACAGTCTGTGCTTTAACCTTTAAGTAGCCAACCTCCGTTTTAAATATTCTAACCACAATCATTCCTCCAAATAGTTTTTTCTCATCTTGACTCTTTTGCTGAGGTACATTTTCAGGGATGATTTCCCCCCCATCATTGCATGCCTGTCTTATAGGGCACTGCATGTTCTCACGGGACCCTCTTTGGTTTGTAGTTGTTAAGTTCATGTTCACAAGTGATAGGAGCAGAATTAGGCCATTCAGCCCATCAAGTCTACTCTGCCATTCAATCATGGCTGACCTATCTCTGCCTCCTAACCCCATTCTCCTGCCTTCTCCCCATAACCCCTGACACCCGTACTAATCAAGAATCTATCTCGGCCATAAAAATATCCAATGACTTGGCCTCCACAGCCTCCTGTGGTGATGAATGGGAATCAGAATTCTCTGCCTCTTTAACAAGGTAATTGTACAATATTTGTTATTTGAAGCAGTTTATTTTGGTTTGCTTGAAATGAGGGTAACTGT
Organism: Amblyraja radiata; assembly: GCF_010909765.2. NCBI lineage: Eukaryota > Metazoa > Chordata > Chondrichthyes > Rajiformes > Rajidae > Amblyraja > Amblyraja radiata. The sequence continues at coordinate 2,225,066 of NC_045988.1, forward strand.
AGACTATTGGTCACATCAGGTCAACAGACAATAGACAATAGACAATAGGTGCAGGAGTAGGCAGACCATTCGGCCCTTCGAGCCAGCACCGCCATTCAATGTGATCATGGCTGATCATCCCCAATCAGGACCCCGTTCCTGCCTTCTCCCCATATCCCCTGACTCTGCTATTTTTAAGAGCCCTATCTAGCTCTCTCTTGAAAGCATCCAGAGAACCTGCCTCCACCGCCCTCTGAGGCAGAGAATTCCACAGACTCACCACTCTCTGTGAGAAAAAGTGTTTCCTCGTCTCTGTTCTAAATGGCTTACTTCTTATTCTTAAACTGTGGCCCCTGGTTCTGGACTCCCCCAACATCGGGAACATGTTTCCTGCCTCTAGCGTGTCCAAGCCCTTAACAATCTTATATGTTTCAATGAGATATCCTCTCATCCTTCTAAACTCCAGAGTGTACAAGCCCAGCTGCTCCATTCTCTCAGCATATGACAGTCCCGCCATCCCGGGAATTAACCTTGTAAACCTACGCTGCACTCCCTCAATAGCAAGAATGTCCTTCCTCAAATTAGGGGACCAAAACTGCACACAATACTCCAGGTGTGGTCTCACTAGGGCAACTGCAGAAGGACCTCTTTCTCCTTTATTCGATTCCTCTTGTTATAAAAGTCAGAATCTTATGGAACTTCCGCCTTTTCAAACAATGCATTGGTGACAAATGAGAGGTGTGAAGTTGAGGCATGGATGCAAAAAATGTCGGCTTATCCAGGGCCAACACATAACCTGACTTATAAAAGAGGACAGTGAGCATCACCATCTGGTGAACAGGGAGACAGGATACGTTACAAAGGAAGGCTGCTGTTGGGGATAGTAGATGTTACCTACCTCTACAAAAGGGGCATGTAAGTGGTGAACTTACTCTGACAGAATATATTTTGGACAGAAGGCATCCAAGGTCGGTTTTTGGAGCTGTGCAGCACAGGGACAGCCTATAATTTGATATGCATGAAGACTTGGACAAGCACCTGAAACAGATCCTCACATCAGTTGGACAACAAGTTTTCTATAAGACGCCTACTGACCATGTAATGCAAGAAGAAGTCCTGATTTACAGTCATTCAGTAGTGTACTGTTCAAGGTACATCAAGTCCAGTAATTCGATCTAGTCGGTCACATTCCATTCAGTCCCATTGCACAACATTCTTGCATCAAACATAACACTGACATTTCCTTCGCTCCATAGATGCTGCTGCACCCGCTGAGTTTCTCCAGCATTTTTGTGTACCTACTGAAATGCAAGATCCTGCTTTAGCAGAAAACATTTCCTAATCATCCTGCAAACATTTTCTGTTCCAGAAGAATATCTTGAGATGCACATTGGTACGCACAAATGGATCAGAAGTTGCAATCATCTATGGCATAATCCCCTCAGATCTGCCTCACAGCGCCAGAGACCCGGGTTTGATCCTGACTACGGGTGCTGTCTGTACGGAGTTTGTACGTTCTCCCCGTGACCTGCGTGGGTTTTCTCCAGGTGCTCCGGTTTCCTCCCACACTCCAAAGACGTACAGGTCTGTAGGCTAATTTGCTTAGTATAATTGTAAAAATTGTCCCTAGTGCGTGTGGCATATTTTTTGTGTGCAGGAATCGCCGGGTCGGCGTGGACTCGGTGGGACGAAGGACATTTTTCCGCACTGTATCTCTAAACTAAACTTTCAAAAATCTGCAGGAAGCAACTGCAGATGCTGGTTTAAACTGAAGACAGATACAAAAAGCTGGAGTAACTCAGCGGGACAGGCAGCATCTCTGGAGAGAAGGAATGGGTGACGTTTCGTTTGAGACGCAGAGTCTGAAGAAGGGTCTCGACCCGAAACATCACCCATTCATTCTCCCTAAAACAAAATCTGCACTCTCCTCTGCTCTGTACTCCCTTGCAATCTGCACCCAAAACACTTTGTACCTTTGTTGGGAAATCTAAATGCAGCATATTGGATACAAGCAACCTGGATAAAAAGATAGAAACAATCTTCTGTTATGATGAACTGAAAACTACCAGGATTTTCATTAAAAAATCATCTTTGTCATTAATGCTCGTGGTTGAAGGGAAGATGTGATCCTTGTCCAGCCTGCATGACTCCTGACCAACTGCAATGTGGCTGAGTATTAATTAGTATCTGGGTTTGCCCAGCACCCAGTATTTCAAAGCTGTGCTGTTTTGTTGCAATCCTTTCACCACAACAATTCTGAGGTCTCCAGGATGTTACACAGCCATCCGACGGGCAATTTGTTTAGCTTAGTTTAGAGATACAGCATGGAAACAGGCCCTTTGGCCCACCGTGTCTACGCCAACCATCGATCACCCCCTACACTAGTTCTATATGTTCCTACTTTTCCATCTTACGCATTAGGGGCAATTTACAGAAGCCAATTAACCTACAAACCTATACGACAGGAATGTGGGTGGAAACCGGAGCACCCAGAATAACTCACATGGCCACAGAGAGAACGTACACACTCATCACAGACAACACCTGTAGTCAGGATCGAACCTGGGTCTGTGGCGATGTGAGGCAGCAACTCCACCACTACAATTGCATTGTTCCACATCTGCACCACCCAGTTACGAAGTTACGGAAAGACTTTCAACCTTAACCTTGTCCGCGATATCCACGTCCCATGAGAAGGTAAATAATCCAACACACCTTGGGACATTTTACAATATTAACATCGTTAGTTGCATGCAAGTTTTAAAATTCTGCCACCTCCCTTTTCTCTCCACTCCTCACCCGATAATTTGTCATTTTTTAGAGATAAAAATGGAGAAAACTGCAAGTAAAAATATGCATAAGTCAAAAGTCCAATGTTGCTGCATTGGAGCCTGAATCTATTTGATGTAATATATTTGTAGTTAAGTGCTTTCTGTTGGTTTTTGATTTGATCGAATCGCTGATTGAATGCGGGACAAAGCTTTGCAAATTGGTCGTGTTTATCTGCACTCTCTGGAATCTCTGACCAAGCAAAACCTTCTGGCACAATAAATGCACATTCTATTCCAGTCGCAGCCCCTCCAGCAGCCAACAGTAACAACTCACATTAATATACCATTGTTTAACCCGGTTAAACATTCCAAGACATACACAGGAGTGTTACTAAACAAAGTTTGATACTGAGTGTTCAGAAACAGAACGTGAAACAGTTTTGCTGTTGAATAGGAATACTTTATTGTCCCATGTGACTAGGCACAGTGAGATTCTTTGCTTGCATACACAATGTATACAAACAGCGGCCACCTACCGCCCTGACAAAGGTACAAAGCACACGGCTCCCCCTTTTGTCCCTCCACTCCACCACAGCGGTCCCCATTGTCCTTTGTCTTACCCCCCCCCCCCCCTTGTCCATTGTTCTTCCCCTCCCCTCTCAGCAAGACAGATCCGGGAGGCATCAAGACCGCGGTGCCTCGATAAAGGCCTCCCGCTGCGTTCCCAGTCCACAGCCGCGGCCCGTCGCGAAACCTTCCGGCCGTGCGGCCCGTCGGGAAGTGCAGCGTAGTTTCACCAGGTTAATTCCCGGGATGGCGGGACTGTCATTTTATGAAAGAATGGGTCGACTGTGCTTGTATTCACTGGAATTTAGGATGAGAGGGGATCTTATAGAAACATATAAAATTATTAAGTGATTGGACAGGCTAGAGGCAGGAAACATGTTCCCGATGTTGGGGGAGTCCAGAACCAGGGGGCACAGTTTAAGAATAAGGGGTAGGCCATTTGCAATGGAGATGAGGAAAACCTTATTCGCCCAGAGAGTTGTGCATTTGTGGAATTCTCTGCCTCAGAAGGCAGTGGAGGCCGATTCACTGGATGGATTCATAAGAGAGTTAGATAGAGCAGAATCAAGGGATGTGGGGAGAAGGCAGGAACGGGGTACTGATTGTGGATGGTCAGCCTTGATCTTATTGAATGGCGGTGCTGCCTCAAAGGGCCGAATGGCCTACTCCTAGACGTATTTTCTATGTATTCTATCTTTACGTCAGGAAATAGAGGCCCATGTTTTGCGTTGGGAATAAATTGATGACAGGGTGGCACGGTGGCGCAGCGGTAGAGTTGCTGCCTCACACGCCAAGACACAGGTTCCATCCTGACCACGGATGCTGCCTGTATGGAGTTTGTACCTTCTCCCTGTGATCGTATGCGTTTTGCTTGTGTACGGGGTGATCACTGGTTGGCACGGATTCGGTGGGCCGAAGGGCCTGTTTCTCTAAAGTATAAATTCTAAATGTGTGCAACTAAACATTGAAAATAGACATTGGGGTCTGAGTTCCCGACTCTGTACCAATTCCCAGCTACTGTGAGCCCAATAGTACCCAATAGACTAATGAACCTGGCCAATGGATCGGCATGCAACTATGATGCTTAACTATTCATTGAGAGCCTGTTTGAAACATCACTGCAGAGACATGGACATAGAGACACTAGATTATTAGTAACCAGCACCAGGCACAGTTCTTGAACAATGTCATCATTAGACTTGCAAAGGGAAGTGCCCGGCAGATTTTCTAGAATGGTGTATCCTGCACAGAAACCAACACTACCACATTCTTCTCAAGAGAAGTGTTGATTTTCCAACACACATGGCCATTAAGAGGCATTGCTACACGACAGATATTTAAGCATGCGTAGTTCAGCTAGGTTTCTTCCATTGCTTGGAAAGCCTTGTTTTACCTGCTCACAGGTCCCCTGTAGAGGTAGACACAAGGAAATGCAGAAGCTGATAACTTGCTGAGAACAAACATAATGCTGGAGTAACTCAGCGGGGCAGGCAGCATCTCTGGACAAAAGGAATAGGTGATGTTTCGAGTTGAGACCCTTCTTCAGAGTCGAAGGGATTCTTCAGAAGATTTTTGATCTGAAACGTCACCCTACTCCAGCATTTTGTGTCTATCTTTGGTGTAAACCAGCATTGCAGTTCCTTCTTAAACAAATTGCTGGAGTTTCTCAGGAGAAACTCAGCGGGTGCAGCAGCATCTATGGAGCGAAGGAAATAGGCAACGTTTCGGGCCGAAACCCTTCTTTGTTGAAACGTTGCCTATTTCCTTCGCTCCATAGATGCTGCTGCACCCGCTGAGTTTCTCCAGCATTTTTGTGTACCTTCGATTTTCCAGCATCTGCAGTTCCTTCTTAAACAAATTGCTGGAGTTTCTCAGCGGATCAGGCCTCGTGTCTGGAGGACATGGACAGGCCATGCTTTGGATCGGGACCCCTCTTCAGACGGTAGTAGTTTCAACATTGGAAAAGAGACCCACTGTTTCTGCCTGACAGCCTTGTATATATACTCCACACTGGCCTTTTGCTCTGACTACAAAGTCCATGGCATCAATTAGGTTTTAAAAAAAACATACCTCCTTCAAGTGTGTAAAAGTTTGGATGGCAAATTCCAAAGTTTAGGTTTTGGATTATCTGCTGCATATGAGAGGATGAAGAGGGGTCACGTCTGAAGACGTGTTGCAGACAGTGAATGGAGCTCTTGGAGGCCGGAAAAGATGGAGGAGGTTCACTTAGAAACAGTGAAGAGAAGACGAGAGATATTCCACACTGTGCAAGGCGTCTTATGATACAGATTACTGGTTGTTGCACCATCAAAAATAGGACATTGTATCTCAAACCTCAGACTTCCATCAAAAATTCATAAGAATCTATCAATCACCACCTTAAAAATATCCATTGACTGGGCCTCCACAGCCTTGAACTCCACAGATTCACCAGTGTAGTAATGGTAGTGGGGTATGGAGCTACATGAGGTTAGAGTGATTGAGAGAGTGAGATCGTAATGCCCCTGTCCCACTTAGGAAACCTGAACGGAAACCTCTGGAGACTTTGCGCCCCACCCAGGGTTTCCGTGCGGTTCCCGGAGGTTGCAGGTGGTTGCCGGAGGTTGCAGGTAGTGGAAGCAGGTAGGGAGACTGACAAAAACCTCCGGGAGACTGACGGAAGCGTGGCTGCCAATCTGCGCCTACGGCCCCTCCGACCACCACCAATCACTCACACACATTCACACACATTCACACACAGGCAAAGGTGGGTGAAGTGTCTTGCCCAAGGACACAACGACAGTATGCACTCCAAGCGGGATTCGAACCGGCTACCTTCCAGTTGCCAGCCGAACACTTAGCCCATTGTGCCATCTGTCGTCCCTATGGAGCAGCTGGGCTTGTACACTCTGGAGTTTAGAAGGATGAGAGGGTATCTCATTGAAACATATAAGATTTTTAAGGGTTTGGACACGCTAGAGGCAGGAAACATGTTCCCGATGTTGGGGGAGTCCAGAACCAGGGGCCACAGTTTAAGAATAAGGAATAAGCCATTTAGAGCGGAGACGAGGAAACAGAGTGGTGAGTCTGTGGAATTCTCTGCCTAAGAGGGCGGTGGAGGCAGGTTCTCTGGATGCTTTCAAGAGAGAGCTAGATAGGGCTCTTAAAAATAGCGGAGTCAGGGGATATGGGGAAAAGACAGGAACGGGGTACTGATTGGGGATGATCAGCCATGATCACATTGAATGGCGGTGCTGGCTCGAAGGGCCGAATGGCCTAATCCTGCACCTATTGTCTATTGTCTATTGTCTATTGACTCCAACCACCTCAGCACGGAACTTGGGAACTTCCTACTTGAAATGACACCTCGTGAGTTTTAACTTTTAGAAAGGAGACGAGGAGGAATTTCTTTAGTCAGAGGGCGGTGAATCTGTGGAATTCACTGCCACGGAAGGCTGTGGAGGCCAAGTCAGTGGATATTTTTAAGGTGGGGATTGATTGTAAATTCAATGCAGTGATTCAATTTAAGGCGGAGGTTGACAGGTTGTTGATTAGTGCGGGTGTCTGCGGTTTCTGGGGAGAAGGCAGGAGACGGGGGTTGAGGGGGAAAGATAGATGGGCCGAATGGCCTAATTCTGCTCCCACAACATGAACTTATGAACTGCTCCAATTAAAACTTGGACCCAAGATGCTGGAGTTTCAGGTCGGGAATGTCACCCATTCATGTTCTCCAGGGATGCTTCCTGACCTGCTGAGTTACTCCACCATTTTGTGTCTTTCCTTGGTAAAGCAGCATCTGCAGTCTGTTGAAGTTTAACAATTAAAGTTTCACGGGCACTCCTGATTTTGTTGTTCCCACCATCGTGGTGCTGCTCTCCACATGCCCCCCCCCCACCTCTCCACATTATGGAGTCATGCAGGCACCAACCTCCTTTCCATTGACTAGCGATACCTCAAGCTGCCTCGGCAAGGCCAGCAGCATAATCAAGGATGAGTCGCACCCTGGTACAGAAGTGTGAAAAGGTACAGAAGTGTGGAAACGCACACCTCCAGATCCAGGGACTGTTTGTTCCCAGTTGTTATCAGGCAACTGGATCATCCTACCACAACAAGAGAGCAGTCCTGAACTACTATCTACCTCATTGGTGATCTTGCACTATCTTTGATCAGACTTTAGTGGCTTTACTGTGCACTGAACATTATTCCCTTATCATATATCTATACAGTGTAAATGGCTCGATTGTAATCATGTATTGTCTTTCCGCTGACTGGCCAGCAAGCAACAAACGCTTTTCACTGTACCTCGGGCAGCGGTATAAATATTGACTTTTCTAACTTCAAGTAACCCTTGCTTTCCCTCCCTCTCCATCCCTTCCCCCTTCCCATTTCTCCGACTAGTCTGACTGTCCTCATTTATATTTTATCTATTTGCTATGATGTTACCTTCTCCCCGCTAACAATGATCTATACTACATTTGCCTTGATCTCCACCCCCTTTGTCTAATTTTCACACCTTCAACTTCCTTATCCCTGCATCTCCCCCTGCCCTGACTCAGTCTGAAGAAGGGTCTCGACCCGCAACGTCACCAATTCCTTCTCTCCAGAGATGCTGCCTGTCCCGCTGAGTTACTCCGGCATTTTGTGTCTATTGACAATAAACTAAACTGAACTGAGTGGGCAGCAGGATGGTGAACCTGAATGGGCAAGGGGACATCAGAAGGTCACTCACTCACTGTGCCCGAGCTGCCTGCTCACTGACCCTGCTAACTCTTACAAGATTAGTGATAGATGGCACCAACAGGACTGATCCCTTTAACTGCTCAGCAGATTTTCTGGGCCATAACCCGAGATTACAGCAGTTTAACATCAACTGCGGAGTTGAATAAATCAGCAGTAATTTGAAAGAAATCCAGATGTGAGATTTTCGGCAGAAGGTTTATACTGTCTGCAAGCTCTCTCTCCCTCTCTCAGAGAGAAGATTGCGTTGAGATCAGGATCCCTATGATTTATGTAAATTCCTCTGTCAATTTGCAATGTAAATTTGGTTATAAATCCTGCATTTGATGTTGATGGGCAGGTGGAGCCAATTGGGGAGGAGTGGAATTTAGACTTTACTTTAGAGATACAGCATGGATACAGACCCTTCAGCCCATCGAGTCCACACCGACCAGCAATCACCGGTATGCTAGCACTATCCTACACACACACACTAGGGACAATTTACAATTTTACCAAAGCTCCAAACCTCCACATCTTTTGAGTGCGGGAGGAATCCAGAGCCCCTGGAGAAAACCCACGTGGTCACAGGGAGAACATCCAAACTCCTGATTCACCCGGGCTCCCTCACCCCCTTTATACAACACCCGCAAATTGTACAGAAATAGTCTACTGATCCCCCGTGCAAGAGGGGCCAGGTTTTGAAGCCATTTCCCAATTCCAGTCCACCCTCCAGGTGTAATGGCCCCAGTTCCAGGCAAGCCCCAGGCTGCTGTGGGCCTCCAGCCATCGCCATCCCTTGGACCAGCTGCTTGACCGGCAAACCAACATCCCTCTCCTCGACCATCCACCTTTGTTCCCCGAACGGGACATCTTTGTACCGAATGGATCGGTACAATCCATCACAATGTCTTCACAATGCTGCCAGACTCATTGAGTTACTCCAGCCATCGAATGGGTCGACTGGGCTTGTATTCACTGGAATTTAGAAGGATGAGAGGCTATCTTATAGAAACATAAAATTCTTAAGGGATTAGACAGGCTAGATGCAAGAAAAATTTCCCCAATGTTTTGGACTCTCCCAACATCGGGAAAATGTTTCCTGCCTCTAGCGTGTCCAAGCCCTTAATAATCTTATATGTTTCAATGATATCCCCTCTCATCCTTCTGAACTCCAGAGTGTACAAGCCCAGCTGCTCCATTCTCTCAGCATATAACAGTCCCGCTATCCCGGGAATTAACCTTGTGAACCTACGCTGCACTCCCTCAATAGGAAGAATGTCCTTCCTCAAATTAGGGGACCAAAACTGCACACAATACTCCAGGTGTGGTCTCACTAGGGCCCTGTTCAACTGCAGATGGACCTTTTTGCTCCTATATTCGATTCCTCTTGTTATAAAGGCCAAAATGCAATTCGCTTTCTTCACTGCCTGCTGTGACTGATTTATGACTGAGATGAGGAAAAACATTTTCACACAGAGAGTTGTGAATCTGTGGAACTCTCTGCCACAGAAGGCAGTGGAGGCCAATTCACTGGATGCATTCAAGAGAGAGTTAAATATAACTCTTAGGGCTAAGGGAATCAAGGGATATGGGGAGAAAGCAGGAACGGGGTACTGATTCTGAATGATCTAGCCATGATCATATTGAATGGCGGTGCTGGCTCGAAGGGCTGAATGGCCTACTCCTGCACTTACTTTCTATGTTTCTATGTACCGACCTGGTAGGCCAGATGCCAGATCCCGGTTCCCTCTCCTCTCCCACCTGCCATGCTCCCAGCCATTCGAGTCCATTGTTGCCAGCTCACTCCTACCGGTCATGTCTCGGTGGGCTCCCCCTTCCGGGCTGAGGTCTGCATGGTTCTTCTAGCAGGAGGCCGGCATGCCGTTTCTCGGAGATTCCCGAAATGGGTTGGATCTGTGCTGCTTCTTGTAGGCAGGACGTATCTGGGCAATCTTCCACAGTGCCGGATTGATGCCTTGCTGTAGCTGTACTGGAACGGCTTGGCTAAGAGTGAGATTTGGTCTTAAACAAACTCTTGTGTGGCTATGAATTTCCTTACTGGCAGAGCTGGCAAGTTTAGACCATGATTTACAGCAGATTATTGATGCCTTACACCACATTTCCTGCAAATCTCGACAGAATGCAAAAATAAAGAAGCAAACTCAAATCAATAGCAACTGAGGAAAACTGACAGACATGAATTATTGATTTTGTGAATCACGTTGAAGAGAATCCGATATCATCAAACTATTATTTATATCCATTAGGCACAGCATGGTTAAGAAAATGCTGCAGAGTTGTGTTTTCATTTCTTTGTGTAACTTATACTGAAGTTCTGCAGGTGCATTCACATGTACGGACAGCCCTCATGAGCTCTGAATTATACATCTCCCAGCAGAAGTTGTCATAACACACCAGAGGCATAGAAACATCTGCATCCAATTCTGAACTAACATATATGTGGTAAACCCAGATTGTGTGTTAGACCATAAGACATAGGAGGAGAATTAGGCCATTTGGTCCATCAGGTCTACCCCGCCATTCAATCTTGGCTGATCTATTTTTCCCTCTCTTTAAGAATAAGGAGTAAGCCATTTAGAACGGAGACGAGGAAACACTTTTTCTCACAGAGAGTGGTGAGTCTGTGGAATTCTCTGCCTCAGAGGGCGGTGGAGGCCGGTTCTCTGGATGCTTTCAAGAGAGAGCTTAAGTCCTCCCTCCACCACCTCCAGTTTAAATTCCATTTGGAATATTTTGGAGGCCCAAGAAACCAAGAACCAAGAAACTAAGAGCTAGATAGGGCTCTTAAAAATAGCGGAGTCAGGGATATGGGGAGAAGGCAGAAACGGGGTACTGATTGGGGATGGTACACAAAATTGCTGGGGAAACTCAGCGGGTGCAGCAGCATCTATGGAGCGAAGGAAATAGGCGACGTTTCGGGCCGAAACCCCAATACTGATTGGGGATGATTGGTCAATTGGCTTTGGTAAAATTATAAATTGTTCCTAGTGTGTAGGATCGAGCTAGTGTATGGAGTGATCGCTGGTCAGCACGAACTCGGTGGGCCGAAGGGCCTGATTCCACGCTGAATCCCTAAAGTCTAAAAAAGTTTAAAAGACCTTGGAGTGGAAGTGACAAATCTTTGACCAAAACTGTATTCAGTACTCCAGCTATGATTAATATACTTTCACCATGACCTTGCTACACTTACAGTATGTTACATGCTCCAGCCAATAATGCAAAGTGTTTTCTTAATAATTTTATTGACCGGTTGGGTCACCTTGAGAGATCTGTGGCCATGTACTCCAGATCGCCTCCCTTCGTCTAACTTCCTGGAGTCTGATCATTTATTCTCTAGTCTTTTGTCTTGTCTGTTCTTCCACTCGTACATCTCCAGATTGAATTCCCTCTCAACATAACCTGTCTATTGGAGTCCGCAGATTTTCTCCCCCATCATCAAACACACAGCTGCTTTGGCAAAAAGTGCATTTTATGAACACGTTGATTGCATATAGGTCTAATTAATGAATATGCCAGAAAGGAAAGGGCCAGTTTAGGGCCTGTCCCACTTTCATGACCTAATTCACGACCTTTTTTACTCGTGGACATTTTTCATCAGGCTAGAAAAACGCCCCGACCTACTTGATGCCATGAGTACCTACGACTAGCATCACGACCTGCTACAACCTACCTACGACCTCGTGCCGACCATGCTGCGAGTATGAGTCAAGGGCAAACCCGGCAGAGGTTGTGAGAGTGGGACAGGCCAGTTTCTGTGCTGTACTGTTCTATGGCCCCATGTTCTGTGGATACTCAATACCACCCTTCGAATGTGCTCATCTGTTCAAGAACTTCTTAATTTGGGCAGCACCATGGCGCTGCGGTAGAGTTGCTGCCTCACAGCGCCAGAGACCCGGGTTCGATCCTTGCTACGGGTGCTGTCTGTATGGAGTTTGTACGTTCTCCCCGTGACGCGCGTGGGTTTTCTCCGAGATCTTCGGTTTCCTTCCACACTCCAAAGGTGTCCAAGTTTGCAGGTTAGTTGGCTTGGTATGAATGTAATAATTGTCCCTAGTGTGTGTAGGATAGTGTTGATGTGCGGGCATTGCAATGTCGGCACTCGGTGGGCCGAAGGGCCTGTTTCCGCGCTGTATCTCTAAACTAAACTAAAGATCATTAGCATCAAATCTATTTTCTGGACTACTTCCCACATTTTCTCTGTAGTTTATAAATCAATCTGAGTCAAATTCTAACAATTCACAACTCCCCAAAGAAAACTCCCCTCATTGAAACTTTAAATACTCCATCATCTATCTCCCAATATACCAATTCTGGACCTTTCTCTCTCAAGGAAGCATCCTCACACTATTTACTTGGTCATGCCCCACAGAAACTTGAGGAGAATCAGATCACCTCTCCTTCTAAACCAAGACAGTTTGCGCCATTTTCAATATGACCCGTCAACCCTCAAATCTAATGTGTTAACGCAGGGTGGGTTCAATGGAATCAGCAGATTTAATAGCTGTAAATAACCACACGTGAGAAACGGATTCTTGTTTGAGGAGGTGGTGGCAACTTTAGCCCAGAATGCGTCGGTATCTTCGGGAGAGGGGAGGAGAGAACGTGGAAAAATAACAATCAAGAATGTGTGTGTTCCTGCCCTGGAGCCGTTAGTACCAGCCTTACACTCCCACCAGCATTCGGGTGACAAAAGCTTTGCACAGAGTAGGAAATAACATTGTGCGCTACAATGTACATCAGCTTAAGTCATGATACTCCAGATTCAATGGTGCGTGGTGTAACTAATAAAGGTAAAACAAAGGAATTGGCTGCGGTCCAGGAACTGGCATTATCTCCTGATCTGGGTAGCCAAGTGGCACATGTAAACTGATAGGATCTTCTTTCCCACAAGATCCAACTAATCATTCCTTTCTTGTCCAATTGAAACCTCACTTACATACCATATATTTCAATGCTTCATTCTCCAGATGAAGGAATTTTAAATTAATTTACGAGCAAAACGGCAAGGCTACTGGATGTAGAATGGCGTTGATATGTGTGTTTAGTCTCTCAATTTATTGACATCTAATAGAGACATGGAGTGCATATAGCTGCCATTATCAACCAATAACTGCATGGGTTAATGTGTCAGGTAATAACAGGAAGATGGAGCTGAGCAAATGGAGGCAGAAGATGAAACTAGATTTGGCAACTTTGCATCTGATTATTGCTCAAATCCAGCAATGTCATTAACAGTTTATATCCACGAGTAGTTGCTCTACTCAACAGCTATAAATCTGTAGCCTCCCTTTGATCTGGTATTTTGTTGGTTCACATGCTTGACCAATGGTGTTTTATCATTAATGTTTTATTATTATTAATGTTTAGTGTTTTCTGAGTTATTCGTAGCTGTCACTGGATGTCATGTTGTTACTTGTGGGCGAAGCACCAAGGCAAATTCCTTGTATGTGAATACTTGGCCAATAAACTTACTTACTTACTTTAGAAACAAGGAAATGCAGATGTTGGTTTACAAAAATGGCACAAAGAGTTGGAGTAACTCAGCATGTCAGGCAGCATCTGTGGATAACATGGATGGGTGACGTTTCTTGGTCGGGACCCTTCTTCACACTGATTGTGGTAGGAGGTGGAGGGAGGGGGTGGAGGGGGAAGAAATATGGAAGAGTGGACATGTACATCAAAGCCAGGGAAGTAACAGGTGGAAGGACACAAACGGGTAACTCAACGGGTAACGCAAGCTGGAGTAACTCAACGGGTTTGGCAACATCTCCGGAGAACATGGGTAGGTGACGTTTGGGTTAGGACCTTTCTGCAGACTGACCAAACCACCCCCTTTGCTCTTCTTTGCTCAATACTTGTCAGCCCCCCCCCCCCCCCAACCAACTCCACCCCACCACCATTAATCTGAAGATCCTGACCCAAAACGTCACCTATTCATGTTCTCCAGAAATGTTGCCTGACCTGCTGAGTTACTGCAGCACTGTATATTTTTTCCATTGAACTTCCCCAGTTATTTCATCCTCTGCTCAACTAATTTGATGGAATGAGAGACTGATTCAGCACAGAAGTATCCAGATACCGGTTAATGTCAACATTGGTTGCAATGCTCTTTACTCACAACCCCCTGGTGTTTTACCTGTGTCCTCTGGAGACTCGCCAGAGTGAGTCATTTATTATGGAGTCGATGTTGAAAATGTCACCTCAAACTCTCCCCCGAGATTGTTCAGGCTGGGATTCATGGGAATAAGGTGGCAATGGAGCAAGGTGGTGTGGTTTACATAATTCCTTGGACAACCTATCGGGACATAAATGTAGAAAATGCTTCTTCTGTTCCATCAGAGGCTAACAAAGACTAAAGGTAAATAAGTAAATATTGCAGGACATTTTAATTCTGATTTACTTTCTTTATTCTCCCAATTAAAATACTTTTTAAAAAAAACCAAACAGTTGAGGCTTAACTAGGTGATATGTCAGTGTTGTCTTATGTCCAAATATTTAAAAAATGGAATCTGGATTAAACCATGCAGCCATTTTGTGGTTCCCTGTTCGACTCCAACTCATTCCCAGCCCCTAACATCTTTTCCCAAAAGCCTAGTTTATTCACATCAACGAACACAACGTTTGTAAGAAAAAACTAATATCATTAAATGGCTGCGGGGTCTTCAGCCCAGATCCCCAGCGATCGAAATCCTGACATTATATATTTCATATTGTTTTTTCTCCTGGCGTCAATGGTCTGTGTGTCGATTCGGATGCCATTCACATCGCCCTGCAGTTGCATAAGAATTCTGATCATGGTTCTAATGTCCCACCGACTCTCTGCCTCTTCAGATTTCACGCTGAAACGTTAACAAGAACTGACACAGGAGATTACAAGCAGACAGTTGGAAATTCCTGGTCTTTGTGCAGTGTGGACCTGAGCCAGTACTGCCAGCAACTGCAATCTACACAGGGGAAGCGAGAGAGAGAGAGAATGGGAGAGAGTGGGAGAGAGAGGGAGAGAGGGAGATAGAGAGAGAGAGGGAGAGAGAGAGGGGGAGTGGGGGTAGGAGAGAGTGAGGGAGAGGGAGAGGGAGAGAGGGAATGAGAGGGAGAGAGGGAGAGAGATATATAGAGAGAGAGCCAAAGAGCGAATGTGATTGAAAGAGACAGAGTGAGACAGAGAGAGGAGAGAGAGAAGGGAAGAGAGAGATGTCGGAGAGAAGATGAGAGAAGATGAGACGATGATAGAGGGAGACGCAGAGAGCAGAGACGAGCACGACGACCTGATGAGAGATGATGAGACGAGGCAAGGGAGACTGCGGCGAGACGAGAGTAGATGAGGAACGTGAGAGAGGAGAAGAGTGAGAGGGGAGAGAGGGATTGAGCGGGAGAGAAGAGAGAGAGAGAGAGAGAGAGAGAGAGTGTGAGTGAGAGTGAGAGGGAGAGAGAGAGAGAGTGAGTGAGAGTGAGAAATAGAGGGAGAGGGAGAGGGAGAGAGGGAGAGAGAGAGTGAGAGTGAGAGAGAGAGGGGGAGAGAGGGAGAGAGAGAGAGAGAGGGAGAGAGAGTGAGTGAGTGAGAGTGAGAAATAGAGGGAGAGGGAGAGAGGGAGAGGGAGAGAGAGAGAGGGAGAGAGGGAGGGAGAGGGAGAGGGAGAGAGAGAGATTGAGCAAATGCGAGAGAAAGAAAAAATATGCAAACGAGAGAAACAAAGACAGAGAGATAGAATGTGAGAGAAAGTGAGAATGAGAGAGAGGGAGAGAGAATGTAGGAAAGACACGATAGACAAAGAAACAGAGATAGAATATGAGAGAGAGAATGCGTGAATGAGAGAGATAATATGACAGAGAGAATGTGTGTGAGAGAGAGGCAGACAAAGAAACAGAGAAAGATTGAATATGAGTGAAAGAGAGAATGTGAGAGAGGAAGAGAGAGAATGTGAGAACAAGAGGGGGTGCTTTCTAACTGAAGGAAAGATCTCTTTGCAAGAAGAGGCACAGGAAGGGGTGTCCAGTCTGGCTGTTGCTCAACTTGAAGGCTTCGTTCAAGGCAGGGCATAGCCGCCCGCCCGCCCGGCATTGTTTTGACCCCATTCCCAGCTGCAGTCCCTCAGGCATTGTGGGGGTGCTGGAGTGCTGACAGCCAGGCAGAGCGTACATCTGTGTGTGGACCAGTTATGGTTCGTGTACATCCCTTGAGGACATCGTCAACCTGTAGCTGATAGAATGTCAAAACTCACCTTCAAAGCTTTGAAATTAAGGACCAAGTTATCCATGTTAGTCTATAAAAATGTTACAGTGGTGCAGGCTTCTCCCTCAAGTCGACCATTTAGGGGGGAAAGTTCCCCACGTTTGCCTATTTTTATAGCTATCGCACTTTTTAATGGAACTGAAATAACTTCATAAGGTAGACACAAAATACTGGAGTAACTCAGCGGGTCAGGCAGCATCTCTGGAGAGAAGGAATAGGCGACGTTTCGGGTCGAGACCCTTCTTCGATGTTTCGGGTCGAGACCCTTCTTCAGACTTCTTCACCAGTCTGAAGAAGGGTCTCGACCCAAAACCTCGCCCATTCCTTCTCCCCAGAGATGCTGCCTGAGTCACCCAGCTTTTTGTGTCTGCCTTTGATTCAAACCAGCATCTGCAGTTCCTTCTTACACAAAGAATTCACACGTCCACTTGTGAAATTCTTGTTAAATTTGAAGAGAAGTGGAGTTTATTTTGAGCTTTGCAGTGGATGTAAGTGAGGGAGAACGGAACAAGGTGTAACCAGTGAAAACGATCGAGTACTTGCAAAGCACAGGTCAGAAACAGAAGGAAGCACTTGGTCCACAACTACTCTAATGTCTGGAACAGCATGGAATAAATGCAGAGGAAAACTCCTTGTAAACTTCCCATCGAACATCACCAGGCTGTTTAGATACATGGTTTAGATACATCAAGCTGGAAAGGGTGCAGAGAGGATTTACGAGGATGTTGCCAGGACTCATGGGTATGAGCTACAGGGAGAGGTTGAGCAGGCTGGGACACTATTCCTTGGAGCGCAGGGAATGAATGAAGGGTGATCTTAGGGAGGTGTCTTCAATCATGAGATTAATATATAGGGTAGAGATGCACAGTCTTTTGCCCAGGCTAGGGGAATCGAGGACCAGAGGATGTAGGTTTAAGATGAAGGGGAAAAAATTGAATTGGAATCTAAGGGGTAACTTTTTCACACATAGGGTGATGGGTGGAACAAGCTGCCAGAGGAGGTAGTTGAGGCAGAGACTATCACAATGTTTAAGAAACAGTTAGACAGGTACATGGATAGGACAGGTTTGGATGGATAGACAATAGACAATAGACAATAGGTGCAGGAGTAGGCCATTCGGCCCTTCGAACCAGCACAGCCATTCAATGTGATCATGGCTGATCATCCACAATCAATACCCCGTTCCTGCCTGCTCCCCATATCCCCTGACTCCGCTATCTTTAAGAGCCCTATCTAGCTCTCTCTTGAAAGCATCCAGAGAACCCGCCTCCACCGCCCTCTGAGGCAGAGAATTCCACAGACTCACCACTCTCTGTGAGAAAAAGTGTTTCCTCGTCTCCGTTCTAAATAGCCAATGGATATGGGCCAAACGCAGGCAGGTGGGACTAGGGTAGCTGGGACATGTTGGCCTGTATGGGCAAGTTGGGCCGAAGGGCCTGTTTCCACACTGTATGATTCTATGACTATGACTAAAACACAATGTCTATTCTCCCAGTAGGACATCCAGGGCTGGTGCTACAAAGGTACTACATAAACTTATCTCTATTCTGTCCTTCATACTCTCGTAGGACAGCTAAAGAACAGGTTAGACACAGTAACACTTCCTCTACACAGTTCCTTTCTATATTCCACACCAGTTACAGTACATTTCAGATGCGGAATAGAGCTCCCTTTGTACCATCACAGCTCTGGTTTAGATGTTGTAGTTTTCAGCGATAGACTCTGTAAGGTTGCTGCATAGCATGCCAAAGACCATCTCACCTGTGGGCCCACCATCTAACAGGTCCAGAGACCTTGAGCAAAGATTCCTTTAAATTCTGTGGGCACCTTACGAAAAATGTTCCGTTTGGAAACAGGCCATTTGGCCCACCGAGCCCGCGTCGAGCAACGATCTCCGTACCCTAGCACTATCCTACACACTAGGGACAATTTACGATTTTTATATAAGCCGATTAACCTACAAACTTGGGCGTCTTTGGAGTGTGGGAGTAAACTGGAGCATCCGGGGAAAACCCATGCTGTTACGGGGAGAACGTGCAAACTCCGTACAGACAGCACCTGTAGTCAGGATCGAACCCGGGTGTCTGGCGCTGTGTGGCAGCGACTCTACCATCGCCACCTGAGACGCTTGTGTAGTAACTTAATCTGAAGTGCACCGCAAGAACCTACCTGAACTCCCGGTGGCTCAGCACTTCAACTCCCCCTCCCATTCCCAATCCGACCTCTCTGTCCTGGGTCTCCTCCATTGCCAGAGTGAGCAACACCGGAAATTGGAGAAGCAGCACCTCATATTCCGCCTGGGTAGCCTGCGTCCGGCGGGCATGAACATTGAATTCTCCCAATTTTGCTAGCCCTTGCTGTCTCCTCCCATCCCCCCGCCCTCGGGCTCCTCCTCCTCCCTTTTTCCTTCCTTCTCCCCCCACCCCCTATCAGTCTGAAGAAGGGTTTCGGCCCGAAACGTCACCTATTTCCTTCGCTCCATAGATGCTGCTGCACCCGCTGAGTTTCTCTAGCATTTTTGTGTACCTTCTGAAGTGTACTTGTGGCTTTGTGGCTGGTGAGGCCAATGCTATCATGAATGGCTCCAACACATAGTTCGCAATGGCAGCATTGTGTGTACGATGCTACAGGTTGTGTCGAATACCTACCGCCACAATAACGCCCCTGTATATTTATCCAACTCTCTGCATCTGTTTGTCCATCAATCCACCAAATGTATAATTTGATTTTGTGTGTCTAAGTCTGTGTCTCTGTAAAGATGCTGCAAGGGAGATTTCTCATTGTACCTGTGGCTTACGGTTGTGCAAACTCGACTGTTTATTTGTCTGTCTGTCACTCAATCCATATCATCTATATCGCTATACACCTAGGTATCTATCTTTAGTAGACAAAAATACTCAGTGGGTGAGGCAGTATCTATGGAGCGAAGGAATAGGTGACGTTTCGGGTCGAGACCCTTCTTCAGACTGATGTGGGGGTGGGGGGGGGGGGATATATGTCTCTATCTATATATCTGTTGTTCTGTCCATGTAGCTCTGTAATTATATCTGTATATTTACCCCCCCCCATGTATTGTATGCATCTATCTATCTATCTTGCACTGACCTGCACCAACCTTAATCCTACCTCAGCTATGAGCGCTATGGGCTATCTCTTGCACTATCATGGACTTGTAACCTAATTGTATTTTTGCACTAATATCTTGCACACTTTTTATTTTGCACTAACTCTTATATGTTTGTGTGTTCTCCCAGCACATGTACCTGTGATGCTGGTACAAGCAAGACTTTCATGGTGCCTGTACCTTACTGAACTTGACGTGACCTTTATTCAAGTAAGGATTAAGGGGCGGTCCCACTTGGGTGATCTAATTGGCGAGTTTAGAAGAGTTTGCCCTCGACTCATACTCGCAGCATGGTCGACACGAGGTCCTAGGAGGTCTTCGTAACTCTTCTTCATGCTCGAGAGTGGTCTCCGCGTACTCGAGGCCTCAGCTAGGTCGCGGCGTATTTTTCAACATGTTGAAAAATGCCCGCGATTAAAAAAAGGTCTCCATGGAAAAAAAATCTATACATATTTTACTCGTAGGTTTAGTCGTAGTAGGTCGGCATGTTAGTCGTAGGTAATCGAGGGTAGTCGAAGGTAGTCGTAGATAGTCTTCATCATAGTCGAAGGGAGGTCGAAGGGAGGTCGAAGGAGATCGAATGAGGTCGTCTTCACTCTCCACTATTCGGTGTCCAATTTTCCTGAAGTTAGTCGTAGCTAGTCGAAGCTGGTCTTCCACATAGTCGAAGGAGGTCTTCAACATTTTTTCAAACTCTTCTAAACTCGCCAATTAGGTCGCCACAGTGGGACAGCCCCTTCAGGCTAGTTCTTCCAGCTAATGCAGATGTTTTGCCCATGAGATAGCGGATCTAATCCTAGTT